>NW_024426552.1:34429378-34573376 GCF_017311325.1 Ursus maritimus
TATATACAATGGAATATTACTCAGCAATCAGAAAGAACGAGTTCTCAACATTTGCTACAACATGGACGGCACTGGAGGAGATAATGCTTAGTGAAATAAGTCAAGCAGAGAAAGACAACTATCATATGATTTCTCTCATCTATGGAACATAAGAACTAGAATGATCAGTAGGGGAAGAAAGGGATAAAGAAAGGGGGGGTAATCAGAAGGGGGAATGAAACATGAGAGACTATGGACTATGAGAAACAAACTGAGGGCTACAGAGGGGAGAGGGGTGGGGGAATGGGATAGACTGGTGATGGGTAGTAAGGAGGGCACATATTGCATGGTGCACTGGGTGTTATACACAACTAATGAATCATCGAGCCTTACATCGAAAACCGGGGATGTACTGTATGGTGACTAACATAATATAATAAAAAATCATTATTAAAAAAAAAAAAAAGATGTGGTCCATATATACAATGGAATATTACTCAGCCATCGGAAAGAACAATACCCAGCATTTGCAGCAACATGGATGGGACTGGAGGAGATTATGCTAAGTGAAATAAGTCAAGCAGAGAAAGACAATTATCATATGGTTTCTCTCATCTATGGAACATAAGAACTAGGAAGATCGGTAGGAGAAGGAAGGGAGGAATGAAGGAGGGGTAAACAGAAGGGGGAATGAACCATGAGAGACTGTGGACTCTGGGAAACAAACTGAGGGCTTCAGAGGGAAGGGGAGTGGGGGATTGCTATAGGCCGGTGATGGGTATTAAGGAGGGCACATATTGCATGGTGCACTGGGTGTTATACACAAATAATGAATTATGGAACATTACATCAAAACTAAGGATATACTGTATGGTGCCTAACATAACACAATAAAAAATTAATATAAAAAAAGTAGTCATCATTTGGATTATTGTTCGTTATGGAGAGAAGGAATGATATAAAAATGCCCAGTGGCTCTTAGTATTTCCATATGCAAATGGTGTATTTCACCTCCACTCATTTTGTTATCTAGAGAAAGTCACTCAACCACACCTAAAATGTGGCATCTTTTATGCTTCATCTCAAAACCTCTCAGCCCTCCTTTTGGCTTTGACTTTTGTTGTATGTAAACAATATATGTATAGCCTTTCAGCACCATGGCTTAGGGACAGGGTGCATATCTTTTCTCCTGCATAAAGGTTTCCCATCCAGCCATTGAAAGGCATTTGTAAGGGTGCTCACTCAGCCATCCTGGGATGTGCAAAACCCCCTGCCTATGAAAGGATAATATCCTCAGATCAGTCTTAGAAATATAGGGGATGAAAATAACCCCCTTTCCTTCTTTCTAGGGAGTTAGTTTCATATTTGATTCCACATGATAAGATGATCAAATTATTAAAAACAAGAAGCCAGAAGGGCACATGGGTGGCTCAGTCTGTTAAGCATTTGCCTTCAGCTCAGGTCATGATCCCGGGGTCCTCAGATGGAGCCCTGATAGGGATCCCTGCTCAGTAGAGAGACTATGTCTCCCTCTGCCTCTGCTTCTCCCCCTGCTTGTTTTCTCTTTCCTGCTCACTCTCTCTCAAATAAATAAGAAAATCTTTAAAAAAAATAAAATAAAAACAAGAAGGGAATTATAATGTCAATTTTATATATGCCTGTTATGTGCATATATAAAGAGTAATCATGTAGGAAATACCATAATCATAAATAAAAATATAATATTCTTACAAATAAATTTAAAGAGAAATGTTAAAGACACATATGATAATAAACAAAGAAAAAAACTTAAAATACTACTTCTGACCCCAAAGAAGAGTTTGGACATTGAATAGACACAGCTTACTTTTTCTAACCATAAACCAAAAATAAATTTGGATCTATACATCATCTCACATGCCATGATTAGTTGCGAATTGGTTTAAAGTTTTAAGTTTAAAAAAGAAAACAGTAAAAAATATTTTAAAGATTGGAATATGTTATTAAAAACATGAATAAAATAAAGTCTTTCTAACTCTAATTCCAAATACAAAATTTAATATTATATGATAAAAGATTGATAAAACAGTTTTCTAAAAAAGATGTTCTATATTAAAATACACACACGCACGTGCACACACACACACACACACATCATAAGCGAAGTCACAATAGAAAATCCAAACCAGGAAAAACAAAATTGCATTTCATACCTCAGATTAAGGGTCATACTTCCTATTATAGGAAGAATCCTAGAAACAGAACAAAAAACTGGAAAGAACATGAAGAGCAATTATTTTAAAATGAAATATTTAAAAAGATCATTTAAACATATGAAGAGAAGCTTAACATCTCTCCCTCATTAAATAAATACGATTTTCATCTAACTGGTTTGTAAATCCACATATCTTTGATTCCACTTGGCAAGGCTGTGGGGACAGAACAACTTTGCCAATAGGAGTATAAACTAATACAAACCCTACAGAAAGCATTGTAACAATATTTCACATAACCTTTGACCCAACAATTCACTTGTGAGTATTTTAGTAACTGATGTATCTGCACATTTACGTAGAGATATGTTTACATTATCCTTTGTTCCATCATCAGTTTTAAAGCTAATGATTGAAGATAGTTTAAATATTAATTAGGGTTTAAATGATAATATATCCATACACAAATACTACGTAGCTCTACGATAGTTCTATATATCATATGGAATGCTTTATAAAATGTATTTTTAGATTAATGAAATATAGGTTAAAACGAAGTGCATAGGAATCTTTTTTAATTATGGGAAATTAGAAATTTATAAGTTTATATTTGTTTAAATATGCCTGGCAAACTCCAACTGATACATCAGAAAATACGAGTAGTTTCCCTTGCATTGGAGGATGTCAAGAGTCAAGGATGTGCAAGGATTTTTTCACTGTATTTTTTTAATGTTTTTAAAATTCTAAGCTCTTGGAATATATCACTATTCAAAAAATAGTTAGGGATGCCTGGGTGACTCAGTCGGTTAAATGTCTGCCTTTGGCTCAAGTCATGATCCCATGGTCCTGGGATCGAGCCCCACATTGAACTCCCTGCTCAGTGGGGAGTCTGCTTCTCCCTTTCCCTCTGCCCTTCCGCCTCCCTCTCCCCCTGCTCATTTTCTCTCTCTCTCTCTCAAATAAATAAATAAATACATAAATTTAAAAAAATTTTAAAAACAATAAACAAAATTATATTCATGGCTCAAATTGCAGTAATCTATGTCCATATTCTCATCTTCCTGCTTGCTATTGTTCTTTGTTTCCAGGAAGAACATGACCTTCTTTGTATTTCTCAAGGCAGAGTTAAGACAAATACAGGTAAAGACAGTGGTTAACTAACGCTTTATTTAATATGGGAAGGGAAAAAAACAATGGAGTTAGTTGTGGCAATGGGAAGGAGGTACTTGTATTTAATGTAAGAAGATAGAAAAGATTGTAATTCAGAATAGAAAAATAAAAATATAGTATTAAACTATTAAAATTATTAAAATTAAAAATTAGTAGTTTTTGAATAGCTTTTACTTTCTGACTCTTTTTGCTAATTCTTTCTTTGCAATATATTTCATATCTAAAATTATAATAGGGGCACCTAGGTGGCTCAGTTGGTTAAGTGCCTGACTCTAGATTTTGGCTCAGGTGATGCTCTCAGGGTTGTGAGATCAAGCCCAAGTTGGGCTCTGTGCTGGGTGTGGAGCCTGCCTAAGATTCTCTCTCTTCCTCTCCCTCTGCTCCTGCCCCCCACTCACACACGCTCGTTCATAAATAAATAAATAAATAAATAAATAAATAAATAACATTATAGTTGTTAGGACACTTTAATTACATGTGACAAACACACCGGCATTACTATAAGTAAGTAGGGGAAATTTCCTCAAAGTAACGAATTGTTGCATGTAATAGAATAGCTGGAACACATCCATAATTAAGGAATGGATTGGAACACTGAAGAAGTATGGTCTCAGAACTCTTTTTTTCTCCATATATTTTCTCATCTCTGGACATCTGCTATATTTTTCTTACTACAAATCAGCATTCTTTGCTTCACTGTTCATGTGGAATAAAATTGCTATCCAGAGCACCAAAATTTATATAGCAACTATTAAAAAAACAATATAAGAAAGAAATCTGTTAGCCCCAAGTCTAAATTCATAAGGAATGGTATCATTAACTTAGATTAGGTAATATTGTCTTTGTAAATGAAGAGCTGGAAGAAAGACTGATATTGTTCAAACTGTACCAAAAGTTAACTCTGGTAGTTCACACATAGATGTGTTGAGTAGGATATTATATCTTACTAGTCAGACAACCAATAGATGTTTATGACATTTAACCTCTTAAATGATCAGAATACTCACACATTTTTATACAGTTATAGAAACTTTCTTAGACCAATTTCTTCATATAGAAGAGAACTCTTATTGTCATCAGTCATGTATTATAGTTCTGTAATTAAGTGTGATGGCAAGAACAGAGTCATACTACTTTTCAAATAAAGCCCAGATTATTCATTACTTTGTAACTTTGGGAAAGACATTTTATATTTATGAAGTTCATACCTCTGTAAAGCATGGATAATATAGCACCTATCTCACTGGCTTGTTATGAGGATACATAAAGCAGGAAGTACTCAGTACAATACCTAGTACATAGTATAGCTTAATAAACTTTAGCACTGTTATGCCTATCTTTCCCAGTAGATTTGAAGCCCTGAGTGTTAAGGAGTAAGTCTTAAGAGTTTTCCTTTTAACCTTCCTTATTGCACTTCAATAGGCTTTTTCACATAGCTATTGTTCAATAAATATACATATATATATTTATTTTTTGAATAAATTATTGCTTTACAAACAGAATTTTCTTGCCAAAAAGTCACCGTTGTCCTCCTGACAAACAAATTCAAAAGTTATTTTTCACACTCTACCATTCTGATACTTCTTCAGCATCATACTGGAAGGAAACATCACTCTTCTTTATAATGTTCCTTTCTTGTTTTCTATATTTCCAGTTCTACCTTGAATTTTATGACTTTTCCTTCTCAGCTTCCACTTCTTCTATTCTTATTTCCATACCTCAAATACGGGGGAAGGAGAAACTCAGGTAGTGATTCACAGTCCTCATTTCTCTTAGTCATTTTATTTAATCATATCATCAAAACCCCAGGTTTCTATATTAACTCTATGCAGATTAATTTCAGATCTTCAGCTTTGACTTCTCCCTTAAGCTTTAGGCTTTCAAATTCTATTACCTACCAAAATTGCTTTCCAAATACTTTCATTGCTACACAAACTCAAAAGTTGTGAGACAATTTCAACCATCTCTAACATTTTTCTCAATCCTTATTTCCTTCAGCTTTCAGATTTCTGTAAACATCACCATTATTCTTTCAACCATATAGAACTGAATCTGGCAACTTTGTAAACTGGGAGATACAACTGAACATTTGCAAAAGAAAATAATGTGAACTAGATCCATAGTAGAAGGTGGGATACATCAAAATGAAAACAGATACATGAAACAATGCTATTATTTTGAGAAAATGAATGTATAGTTTTGATAATGTATTAACTAATTGAACACGTTTATGGAGAAACTACTAATTTTAAGCATTGAGGATACAGTAAGTCAGATATAGTCCTTGCTTCATGAAATGTAAACCTAGTATATAAGAGATAAGAGCAAGCAGAACATTATATGACATATTATTAAGTGCTAAAAGAGTACTCAAGAAATATGCAGAAGAGACACCTAACCTAGACTTGGAGACTTGAGCAAAGCTTTCCAGATAAAGGTTTTGATATGCATACAAGTGTGAGTTCAGTAATGTGAAGCACAAGGTGCTCCCGACAGAAGCAAAAATATGTTTTAAAAATATTCGCTACCATCAAGATCAAAAGCTTCTGCACAGTGAAGGAAATGACCAACAAAACGAACAGGCAGCATGCAGAATGGGAGAAGATATTTGCAAATGACATATCTGATAAAGGGCTAGCATCAAAAATCTATAAAGGATGTATCAAATTCAATGCTCCAAAAAACAAATAATCCAGTTAAGAAGTGGGCAGAAGACGTGAATAGACTTTTTTCAAAGAAGACATCTAGATGGCTAACAGACACATGAAAAGATGCTCAACATTACTCATCAACAGAGAAATACACATCAAAACATGATGAGAAAACATGATGAGATACCATCTCACACCAGTCAGAACAGCTCAAATTAACAACATGGGCAACAACAGGTGTTCACATGGGTGTGGAGAAAGGGGAACCCTCTTGCATTCTTAGTGGGAATGAAAACTGGTGCAACCACTCTGGAGAACAGCATGGAGATGCCTCAAAAAGCTAAAAATAAGAACTACCCTATGATCCAGCAATTGCACTACTAGGTATTTACCCAGAGGATACAAAAATACCGATTTGATGGGATAAATGAACTCTGATGCTTATCACAGCATTATCAACATTAGCCAAATTATGAAAAGAGCCCAAATGTCTATTGACTGATGAATGGATAAAGAAGAGGCAGTATATGTGATGGAATATTACTCAGCCATCAAAAGGAATGAAACCTTGCCATCTGCAATGCCGTGGATGAAGCTAACATACATTATGCTAAACAAAGTAATTCAGGTAGAGAAAGACAAATAAATACTGTGTGATTTCTTTCATATGTGGAATTTAACAAACAAAACTGATGAAAATATGAGAAGGAAAAAAAAAGAGAGAGAGAGAAACAAGCCATAAGAGGCTCTTTATGATAGAGAACAAACTGAAGCTTGGTGGAGGGAGGTCGGTGGGTGATGGGCTAAATGGGTAATGGTTATTAAGAAGAGCACTTGTCGGGGCGCCTGGGTGGCACAGCGGTTAAGCGTCTGCCTTCGGCTCAGGGCGTGATCCCGGCGTTGTGGGATCGAGCCCCACATCAGGCTCTTCCGCCATGAGCCTGCTTCTTCCTCTCCCACTCCCCCTGCTTGTGTTCCCTCTCTCGCTGGCTGTCTCTATCTCTGTCGAATAAATAAATAAAAATCTTTAAAAAAAAAAAAAAAAAAAAAAGAAGAGCACTTGTCATGTTGAGCACTGGGTGTTAAATGTAAGTGATGAATCAGTAAATTCTACTCCTGAAACCAATATTGCCCTCTATGTTAACTAACAAGAATTTAAACAAAAATTTGATAACAAACATGACTAAAATGTACTACAGTGTCTCTCAGTATCAGAGACCATTCATTAACAAGGGTTAATCATTTGCAAAGTAGCGTGAAACCTGACTAGAGAATACACAAAAATCAGGCCAACAGAAAACTTAGAGGAGTCATGTTAATGTGTATAGACTTGATTCTAAAAGTATTGGAAATTCAATGAAATATTTTGATCAGAGAAATGGTCAGAATCAGATTTAAGCTATAGAAAGAGCACGCTAATGTTATGAAAGAAATTATAGAAGACCAGGCCTTAATCTAGGGTATAAATTAGGAAATAGTCATTGTAATTCAAATAGAAATAGATGTGGCCTTTATGAAAGAGGTAACAGTGAATGGCGTAACAAATAGGCAAATTAGAAACTATTAGGAAATTGTTCTGAAAGGATATTGTGATTGGTTAGATGTGGGGAAAATTGAAAATTTTAATCCATTTAAAATGTATTATAGACAGCTAGGCTCCAGCAAAGTCTAGATCATCTTTCAATATACAAAAATTAGGGTATTTTACTGACTATACATATAGAACATGATGTGTTTGTTTAGGGATAACATGTAGCTAGAGAAGATAGGTAAGGAGTGATCCCTAAGAAATGACTTTATGGAGGGGTGCATGGAGAAGGAAAAAAAGTGCTTAATGAGAAGGCATATGAGGAAGAGATATTAGAAAACCAGACAGTATGCCAATATGAACACATATGAAAGAGTATTTCAAGAAGTAAGTAATTAATTACAAAGTCACATATTGCAAAATGATCAAGTGAAAAGAAGTTGTCTTACGGATTTTACACAGGGTATGGAAGACAAATTGTTTTTAGGAAATAGTATAACAGTGGCCTCCAGAGTAAAAAGACATCAAAGAGAGGAGAATGAATTTTATTATCATCGCATAATATTAAGCTTTGATGGCAGAAGGAAAATCAGAATGGTAATTGGAGGGAGACCTTTGACTGTGGATTTTGTTGTGTCTTTGTTCTTTCTTTTAAGTGTAAAGGGGCTTGATCGTGGCTAAATTCTTATGGAGAGAAGAAAGGAGAGATGCACTGATCAGAGAAGAAGGAAGAAGGAGATAGAAGATGCCATTGAGAAGGGTGGAGGATTTCTGGTTGGTAAGTGAGAAAATTAGTTTTAAAAGATCAACATTTTGCTTATTCAAACAAGAAAAATGAAAAAAATAAATACATGAAGATAGCAAAAATGTTGTGTAGTAGCAGGAAAGTGATGGCTTTTAAAGGTCAGTGTATCTTTTATTGAGCATTCTGGTAGTCCATTCCAAAATCCCATAAAAATACTTACTTTAGTAGTACATGAAGAATTGGTATTAATTTAGATCAGGTACATCCTGACTTTGTGTCATCTATTGGATATTTATTTATAAATTACTAGGCATAATATTTTAAGTTCTTTGATTTTAGATTGATGGTTTGTACTATTTCAGAGTTTCAGGCACAAGTTTTAGAGTCCATCGATATTTTGGAGATAATTACATGTTTCTAGATGTGGCCTATGAGTGTCCAAGGACACATCATTCAGACTCAGAGTATTTGCTTTTTATCATAGCTCTAGAGCCATAATTAGATGCATTAAATTTATCTATAAGCTCATTTCCATTTCACTCTGTAAAAAGCATAATTGTTGACACATCGTATACTTGTTTCCATATATTGGCAATTGTTTGAAAAATCTGAAAGAGATACAACCTTGTAAAAATGTGGGTGACCATCTAGCACTTAGGAAGATGAATCTGTATAATTTCTAACAGTTCTTTTGGACTATGCATTTTTCCACAATACAATTATTTGATGAAAAGGAGGTGGCATTTTAAGCTCTTTTTCATAATTCTATGCAATATTACAGTGAAGTTCTATAAGAAAGATCAAAGGTGATCTTCAATGTAGGAAACTATATTGTCATGCTAGAAAACTTGTTTGTAGTTGTCATGAAATGCCAATAGTGGTTTAAGAATACTATTTCATGCTCAGAAATTTTAAAGAAAAGAATATTAAATTTGTCCCACTCAAGAAATTGGCCTTTAGCCAAAAGTCAAGCTAAGTTTAAAATAAGGAAAATATATTTTTCAAAACATGTGTATGCTATATTTCAAAGCAGGCATTATTACATTATGACATATTAATTGATTAGACAAGATGAGAGGATGGTGCCTTACCTAGAGCTACAGAGAAAGAGAGATTGAGAGAAAGAGAAAGAGAGAGAGAGAGAGAGGCTTCTTTGGCATAATATAGTGTCAACTACTCCCTTGAATACTTGACTATCTTTCAAATTATTCCTGGACATTGTTTACACATGTTGATCATCTGTAGCAAGACAAAATAATGAAGCTGAAATTATTTTCTAAATGGTAAAGGAAACCACAACTAATGCAAAATAATGTGGTGCTACAGAAACAATTTCTCTACCATCTTATTTAAAACATTTTCTAGAAGCATGGTTACAAACAATCCATGAAAATAACCCATAATGATGTTTTAGTGGAAGCACATGCTTATTAAAACCACTAATCCAGTTTTTCTCCAAGCCTTGGGGTATTTTGCATATTTTCCTGGCTATTATATTTAATTATGGAACTATATTTTCCAATTTAATTACTTTGAATTATAATTTAGAAACATCAGAAGTCCAGTCTAAACATGAAAAATGCATTTGTACTTCTAAAATTTTGGTTTTGCATTTGAATGAAAGACAATAACATAACACATTAAATTATATTTACAAGTTTCAAGCTCTTATAAGATTATCTTGTTCATTTTTATTGTGTACAATACCATAAAGATTACTTAAGACAGAATGCCCTTTGGTTAGCCTAAACAATACAGTGAGATGACCGCAGAAATATCATATATTCAGAGCACCCTTTAAAGGAATATTTTGAATCTAAAATGATATAAATTTTTAGTGTAATGATGCCTTAAGGAAGAGGTATTTAAAAATTGCTCTGTGTCACTAACTTTACTATTAAGTTAGAAATTCTGACAAATACGCACATACAGAGTTTAATCTTGTATATCTCTGAGATCATATACTCTATAAAGTACTTGAAAATTTTAAACTTACTTTCAAAAACTTTAGTTTACTCTAAATTATGTGCAAATCATAAATACATTAATATATACACAATATTCTAATTAATGGATGAAAACAATCTTATTTATTACTTCAATGATCCCTGCACACAATACATGCAATTCTTTGAAGTGAGTTCTGAATTTGCAGAGGATAATGAAGGATTGATATTGAGTCCCTTTTAGTTAGTTGAAACAGTAAACCTAAATATAATATTTTATCTTAAATATGAATTAAGGTTAAAAAATAGGATATAGGTGAGAATTCATTAAATATACCTACCGCTTAGCTAGGCTGTAAGAAATCTAGAAAAAAATGAAAATGATACAAATTGATCACATTAAAAGTAACCAACTGCTAACTTTGTTTTAAACTTCTATATTTACTATTTTTATAAACTCTAATATGGGATTTTTTGTTGCCATTATTTATATCACTGAAAAAAATTTCTCCTAAAGCAAAGATGAAAGAAAAAATATTTAAATATGATTTAGCATCAGAAGATTTAATCAGTTCCCTTAGAGTAATCTTGATTCTGATTGTTGCATGCAATTGAAAAAGTATGTTGTGTTTGTTGTTGAAAGATAAGTGTAGTATTGTCCAGTGAAGCCATGCTTAGTTTATCATGTACTCAAGGGTTTCCTTTTAAAGACTTTCAGGCTGACTTGCTGCTTAACATGCTCTAGCTTGACTGATTTAATTTTATAATATAAAAAAATAATTTAGTATTGATTGACTTTTATGGTAGAAAGAACAAGAGAACTAATACATTTTTGGAACTTTTGTATATATGTGTGTATATACATACAGAGAAACATTCTGTTTCTTGTAATATATCAGAGACCAATTCATCAACCAGTCTGTTTATTTTTCTTAACATTTTGTATTCATGACTTTTAAATATAAAAACTAAAACATTAGGGTGGGATTTATGCACAAAAAATTTCAAGATGTAGGAGAATGAATTGTGAATTGAAACAGAGAATAAGAAAAATAAGGCAGTACAATTTAATTCACTGAACCTGGGGCATCAAATTGACAAATCAATACATTAAAGGTAAAATAGATCAAATAATTGAGTTTTATTACAAAGGACAAAATAGTTTTCCACTACAAGTACTAAGTTATTTTTTATAGAGTTTAGCAAATAAGTTTCATCTGGAACTCCAAATTGCATATAGTCACAAAGCAGTCCTTTGGATAAGTTCTCATAAAACATGATGACTTATTTTTCTTTTTATTCCCTCATGGTTAGAATGAATAAGTCTTTTAATGTGCACGTACACAAAGGAGATGCCGCACATGCAGACTACTACCAACTTAACAATTATTTATGCCAAGAATACGTAACGAAACAAAGAAAAGCTATACTTGGCTAAAGGAAAGATTTAAGAGAGTTGCTTTCTCCTTTAAGGCTTTTTTTTTTTTTTAATGCACTTTAGTCTTCTAGGTCGTGTCTAAGGTTGCATTCTTTATGCCTATGAGCCACGCACAAATGAAAAGCCACCACCTCTAGCTATTCAATCACAGACTCCACTCAAGAGCTTACTCCTGAAACTATATTCTTTTACTTTTGAATCATCAGTTCCTTCTTCAAGAGAATCTTTTTCATCAATGTTCAAACACCTTTATCTCTAGCAAAGCAGAGCTATGCTACCCAAATCCATTGTGTATATTACTATCTTCACTTCCTCACCTCCTATTTTTCCTTTTTTTCTGTGCCTGTATATTTTATGATTAACAAAAGTTCACATGAACTATAAATAATAGTACAATGGAAACAACTTTCCTTACATTCCACAAAAGTGTCATGGAAATATTTTGTATAGTTGCTTCGTATCTCTTAAGTAACAAACTACAAATAAAATTGACATATCAAACAGCTTCTATTTTCCTTTCCAGACCCCACTGCTCACCTGCCTCTCCAAAACCAACTACCACCATGAATCAGTCATGTTCTTATAATTTTCATACACACACATACACCGATACAGCTTATAAAACAGACATATACACACACGCATGTGTCCACCATGCATGTACATTCATGCACCTACACAGACACATACACTTTAAAGATGAGGAAGCTTATACAATTAGTTACAGAATGTCTAAAAAGCTTCCTGAAGGTCAAAGAACTAGTAATTGACGGCATCAAGATCCAAATACAGTCTCACTGTGAACTCAATCAGTACTTGATCTTCGGTGAATACGTGATACTGATTCTCATGCATCTCTATAACAGAAATTGCTAGATATGTGCTATACACCATCAACTTTATTAGAAAATGCCAAGTATCTTTACTAAGAGATCACACTAATGAATATTTTTACTAGTAATTATATACACATTTGTTTTCCTACCACATTGCCAGTACTTAAACATATTTTTATATATTATATATAAATGTGTATACATATAAAATATATACATATTTTTATATTTTTACCAAACAGATGTGTCTGCCATGATATTTAAGTTTTATTTTAATTGAATTTTTTTGCTAATTGAAAAATTGACACCTTGTAACATTTTCAATTTTCTCTTTTTTGAATTTCATACGCATTACCTTTGGTTATTGTTCACTTTTTTCCTAATTTATAGAGATTTCTTTTTATATATTCTGAATTTTATTGCCCTATTATGATGATGAAAATCTCTCCATCCACTCTTTACTTTATCTTTCAATGTAAATCATTATTTGTATGTTTTATTATTTAACATTTTTATGAGTTCTGAATCTTTTCATTGTATAAAAGAATACCAATATGTATTTCAAAATTATTTTTTGGTTTCCAATATCACTACTGGCCCCCAATTCATTAGCAATTTATTTTATTGTTAACTTGCAAGAAAAGGATCTATTTCTCTTCTCCACTTTAGTTATCAATAACCTACCAGAGCTAGGTCCTAGAATAGGTTATGCAGATTTATGTCACAGAATAAAGTCCAAATCTGGTTTAAGTATGTAACGATTAAAAAATAGAGAGGAAGAGAGAACATTAACTATGTTGTTTGGTGTAGATGAAGGAATTTTCTGTCCTTTATTAATTTTTAAAGTCATATTACTATAGATTGATTTTGAATTTTTTAAAAATTTTTCTGTATCTATTAAAAATGTTTCTTCTCCTTAAATAGCTTAAGGTAGGTAGATATATTAATAGAGTTTTCAAAACTGAGCTATCTTTGCTTACCTAGAATAAGTTCTTGTTTATGATGGTTTAAAATTTTTGATATGTAGATCATATTTATTAACACTTATTTCAGGAATTTTCTTTCTAATTTTTTAAGGGAAATTAGCTTATTATCTTTCTTTTCTTATAAAGTCCTATGTAATTTTATTCTTAATATGCTAGTAGACTTATGAATTGACTTGAATAAATTTTGCTCTTTTTAAAAAATTTTCTGAAGTGGTTTGTAAGAACTAGGAGTTATTTACACCTTGAATTTTGGAAAACTCGCCTGTGTTTAGGTAATGGCTTTTAGGGGAATTTTTTTCTTTACTATGATTTAATGTCTTTCATATTCTTGAAACTAATCAGTTTTCTGTATTTTATTTAAGTCAATTTTGATAACTGGTATTTTTCTAGAAATTTCACAACTTGTCTTCTAAGTTTTCAAGTACGTTCAAAATTTTTCCTATTTTTAATTCAGCAAATATTTAGTGTAGCATATTGTCTAACACCCTTTTATATGCTTAGAGATATTTCACTTTCTATGAATTCAGGTTCTTTAAAATTTTTATATTGTTCTTAATGTGTAATCTCTCTCTCTCAGTCTCGCTCTCAAACTTGCCATAATTTTATTTTGTAAATTTTTATAAGAATAAACATTTGATGTTCTTCACTTTAAATGAAGACACACTTCCTGAGTCCAAAACAAAATGTTCATTGTTTTTTGGGGAAAGCAATAGTGAACTAAAGATAAGTGGGTAGGTAGGTAGGTAGGTGAGTGAAAGAAAGAGAAAGAAAAAGAGAGAAAAAGAGAGAAGAAAGAAAGAAAGAAAGAAAGAAAGAAAGAAAGAAAGAAAGAAAATGAATAGTAGAGGGGAGGGAAGGGAAGAAAGGGAAGCAAGCAAAGCAAAGGCATAGAAGGGTAAACTAAATCAGTAGTTTAGAAAATTATTGGTGGAGATGATTAAATCTAGGGTAAGTTAACAACATAGAAAAGATGCTCAGAGCCATAAAACTTTAATGACAAACAAGAAACAACTACATTGATGCAGAAGAATGGAATTTTCAAAAATATTTGGAGAAATAAGTTGCTTAAAGGAAAAGAGAAAAAGAGTTGCTGGTAAAGGTGACAGAATAATATTCTTTCTAAATATTTCATGAGTCTGGAGTACTATGGAGTAGTGTTTTCCAAATTTTGTTATCAATAGAAAGCCTTTAACATTGTAATATGTTGACAGAACATGATGTTGACAGAACACAGATAAGTGAGCATACTTACATTAAATAAAGAAAGATGCTATTCTCACAAAAATGCTTCAAGGAAAACAATTAACACTTTATTAAAATATATGTATATAATTTTTCAATCTTTCATCATCTTTTGATTTCATGTTTTACTTATAAAAGATGGAGAATGATTGGCTTAAGTGATTTCTGTGTCCTCTTTTAATATAATTCATCATGCTATAATCATGTCTCAGATCAAACCCAACAAAAGGGAGAAACATTCATAAAGCTCTTTCATGCTAATATAAACCTGTTATTATATCCCAATCATCACAGCTACTCACAAGAGCTCATAAGGAAATTTTATGGTGTAAACCTACCCAGAGATGTTGTCTTCTATGTCAATATGTGAAGATTTAAAATTTTACTCTTAAATTCTAAATTGTGCTTTGAAGATGATGAGTTACCTATATTTTACAAAGCACTAAGGTAAATCCCTTTCAAAGGAACTTGATAAGTAATAGAGATATTCTTAAATAGTTGCAGTGAATGAAAAAGGGAACAAAAGTCTACTGTGAAAGTATCACAACTACTCAGATTTAAGGAAAAACATTTGGGTATTTTTCAAAGAATGTGAGAGATTTAGCCTGTTATCAGCTATTATAACTGACTGAATTTTTAGACCTCTTCATTATTAGAATCACATCTTCATATTAGTGATACTCCTCATCATTTTTATATTTTATAAGTGTTTGACATAACACTTTTAATAACAGAATTTTAAAGTCATTAAAAATATCTGATGAATATTAAGAATGTTTTACTGCAAGAAACATCTCCTTATATATTAGGGGCTTTTATTAAGTTAGCTATGAAATTATCTTTCTGTATGGTTATATAAAGTATTTGGTATGCAAACATAGTGCAATAGACCAACTTCTTGCTCAGTGAAAGCTACCTATGTCAATTAAATATCCCTGAGTTCTAATCTGAGACACCTGGAATTTGGTATAGGTTGGAGCAACCTGCAAAGACAAGCATGGAACATGTAATCAGGCTGCATATCCAACACTGGGTGTGACAATGTTAACTAATTTTTCTTAAGGACCATTTTCGGAAAAGGAATCTGGGCTTGCACTCCTTAAAGGAAACTTTATGGGGTAAATTTTAAAATATTTAACAAACATTGACAAGGCAATGACCAATCAGAATGGAACTAACTGTGCCAATATTTACCAGGTAAATATCAGATCTGAGGTTACACCTAGGAGAGCTGTTTCCCAGAGCATTCTATTGGCAAATAGATTTGTGAATGTTCCCCAGGGAAGAGAAGCTGAGAAATATTTGTTTTCAATTCACTGGCAAGGTCTAACCTGGGGGCAGGGCATGAGCTTCAAATTGTATATTTGTTCTAAGTTTTCATTAGTTTGGACTGAACTTTTAAAAAGAAACCACCGTTTTAGGTGAGAATAATTGACAAGGCATGGGATCTGCCTATATTGTCATCAACTGGAAGGCGTTATAAATGCTGAGTAGAACATGTATAAACTCTGAATGGAAAAAAAAACAGTTTCCTAGTTTGTATGACTGGGAATCTAAATTATTCGATAAATGACCATTTTCATGTGTGGAAAAATAGGTTAATTGCTGCATGGTTTTCCATTATATGATTAAAATACATTTACCTAGTTCAAATTATAAAGTATGTATGTATACAGATAATTATAAAGTATATAATGTATGTTTTGTTTTTACATACGTACAACAGAATTTGTATTAGTATTAATCAGGATTGTTTATGTTGTGTTACAGTAGCAAACCTCAAATATCATTAATTTAAAGGAATATATTTTCATACTAAGCCCAGGCAATTTCAAAAAATTCACAAGGCACAGAAACAACGTAGCTACTCGTGATTCAAAATGTCTCCATAGCTGAATCTTAGAGCTGGAACATGCAGCTTTTTTAGTCTACAGTGGAGGGAGGAAGAAAACACTGGATTTCCATATGAATAATTAAATACTTTGGACTGAAATAATATGTCATTTCTACTCACAATCCATTGGCCTGAAAAAGTCATATGGCCCAGCCTAAATACAAGGAGGGTAGGGAAGTATAATCTACCATGTGTTGTACCAAAAAAAAAAAAAAAAAAAAAGAGCCAAATGAGGCTGAACACTGAAAGTCTTTATATAGCCAGTTATTAGCTGTGGCCACTGTCTTTTGGGATACATATTTTATGCTTTAGTAGATAATTACCCAGTTAAACCTTTAATATATTGTATCCGTTTATACTACCAGAACCAATATGAGATTCTGTTGAATCACAATCTCACCAATCCTAACATTTAACCTGTTGACAAGTCAAATGGACGTGAAATAGTCATATATTTGCAATGCATCCTTGTTTTTTCTCTATAAATTGTCTATCCATATCTTTAAAAAGTTTTTTGGTTAGATTTTTTGGAGTGTTACTCTACACATTCTGTTAATGCTTTCTCTGTTATATTATAAATCACTTCTATCAGTTGGTGTCTTATCTTGTAATTTTCTTTAAAATCTCATCCTATATGAAAAATTTTTAATATTATGTTGTCATATTTATAAAAATGTTCCTTCTTAAAATATAAGAGGTCTCTGTTACTGAAATTGGGCAGTATAGTCCAGTTCACCACCAATCCCAAGGCTTTTCTCAGTCTTTTTTGTCTTAACCAGAAACTTTATCAACAATTCTACCCCTTCAGATAAGGGACATTTAAAATATTTTTGAACTAGTTTTTAGGTTTCTAGAACAAATGCTACAAGAAAGCACTCTATTTAAGAGACTGATAATTTTATGCCTATGAAGAAATCAGACACTGAGACAATTGAATATCTCATACCTTCTCCCACATAATCTTTCAAAATGAAGATGTAAACAGAAACAGAATGGGAGAAAAAAATAATTAAGAGAAATTGAAGTGAGGTCAGTAGAGAGTCATTGGGAAAATCTGAGGTACTCCTAAAACACTACTAACTTTCAAGAATAATTTTTGTTTGAAAATTATGAAATTCAAACAACTAAGAAAGTAGTTGGAAATTTATAATCATTGTGAGAAAGTACTTCAGGGAAATTTAAAGCTATATTGTTCTCTCTCAACACAGTGATCAAAATTTTCAAAAATGGAGTTTAAATAAATGTGTACATCTTTACAAGAATTCTGAGAAGAGAGAAGAAAATGTTTGAATCCCATTATACTCCTAACTGGAATTTAATATTTCCTTTGATATGCTTTCTTAAAACAGATACAATTATACAATCCTATTTTATCTTTTAATGAAAAATATGATTATATTTGGGTGTACACACACACATTCATTCATATATTGTTTCATTTCAAAGGCCCTATTAAAATCAAATGATAGTACCTTAAATCAATTAAATATTCATTGTTGTAATTTGAATTATTGCAGTGTTTATTCTCAAAGATCAAACTGCCTTTAGGGCAATATTTATGAATTCTAGAGTTTTAAATGGATATTTTACCACTGCTATCTTTTCTAATACTTTCTTTTCCTTAGTATGCTGAATTAAGTAGTGTCTGTGGTAACTTAGGATTTTGGAGCATTTTGTGCTCATTTACAAAATGAAAAGAAATTCTTTTTTAATCCATAAAACAGAAACTTTAATTGCACCATAAAAGGTAGAATTCATCATTGCATTTAACTGACTCATCTGATAATTATTATCTATGATTCATTATTTTTATTTTTCGAAGCACTTTCAGACAAGATGTCAGAGACTTGTAGAAAAGTATTATGTAATTGAAGTCTCTATTGTTTCCAGTAAAAGTAAAACTTCAGTTTCAATGCTCAGTACATGTTTAAGCTTTGCTGGAATTTAATAAACTATTAATAAACCCAGAATAAAAGAAAATGGAACTTTTAGAAGGCTGTCCATTTATTGCTTATTCTTTCTAGTTTCTTGTTCTCTTTCTTCCTTTATTATCTTACTTCTCTGATGTAAGTCTACTGCAATGGAAAACACACATAGTATCACAGAGAAATGATGAAAATAAAATGCCAGTTTGACAATGAATGTAATCAAAATAGACTCTAAATTGATTAATTTAAATCACTGAAAATATCTAATCACAAGAACAAATCTATAGTTACAATAGTTAAACTTTATTATTGAAGGAGTCTATGACACTTACACCAACCAAATATACTTCTATATTAATTATTAAGAAGCACAATATTGGTATATTGTAGCATTTCCAAGTTCTACACCCTGTTGACATACTAAAAGGAAATTGACAATGCAAAGTAATATTGTACTTTCTCAATATAGTTTACATTTCAGAAATTTTATAGCTTAAAAAAATGGAAAACAACTGATTTGGGACTAATTTAAATGTGAACAATGGATAGAAATATCTAAGTTGCTTTATTCAACACTTCAGAAATAGTCTATTTAATTAATATAGTGACAAAAAGGGGATAATTTGGAAATGATACTTCATTAAGTACCACAATTCGAAGAAATTAATGAATCATATCTATGTAAAGGACAATAAACACCTGAAAACTATAGGCAACTTACATTGAAGAGGACACATAGAAATGGAAAAGCATCCCATCTCATGGATTGGAAGAACAAACATTGTTAAAATGTCTGTACTACCCAAAGCAATCTACACATTTAACGCAATCCCTATCAAAACACCAACAGCATTTTTCACAGAGCTAGGACAAATAATCCTAAAAGTTATATGGAAACACAAAAGATCCCAAATAGCCAAGCAACCTTGAAAAAGAAAAAGCTAGAGGTATCATGATTCTGGACTTCAAGTTATATTACAAAATTGTAATCATCAAGACAATATGGTACTGGCACAAAAACAGATACATAGATCAATGGAACAGAATAGAAAACCCAGAAATGGACCCACAACTCTATGGTCACTTAATCTTCAACAAAGCAGGAAAGAATATCCAATGGAAAAAAGACAGTCTCTTCAACAAATGGTGCTGGGAAAATTGGACAGCCACATGCAGAGGAATGAAACTGGATGACTTTCTTACACCACACACAAAAGTAAATTCAAAATGGATGAAAGAGCGAAATGTGAGACAGGAATCCATCAAATTCCTGGAGGAGAACAGAGGCAGCGATCTCGTTGACTTTGGCCACAGCAAATTCTTACTAGACATATCTCCAGAGGCAAGGGAAACAAAAGCAAAAATGAACTATTGGGACTTCATTAAGATATGCTTTTGCACAGCCAAGGAAACAATCAACAAAACTAAAGGCAACCGATGGAATGGAGGAAGATATTTGCAAATGACATATCTGATAAAGGGCTAGTATCGAAAATCTATAAAGTACTTATCAAACTGAAAACCAAAAAAAAGAAAAAATCCAGTCAAGAAATAGGCAGAAGACATAAACAGACATTTCTCCAAAGACATACAAATGGCTAACAGACACATGAAAAAGTGCTCAATACACTCAACATCAGAGAAAACCAAATTAAAACCCCAATGTGATACCACCTCACACCAGTCAGATTGGCTAAAATTAACAATTTAGGAAACAACAGGTGTTGGCAAGGATGTGGGGAAAGGGGAACCCTCTTACACTGTTGGTGGAAATGCAAACTGGGGTACAGCCACTCTGCAGAATAGTATGGATGTTACCAAAAGGTTAAAAATAGAATTACCCTACAACTCAGCAATTGTACCACTAGGCATTTATCCAAAGGATACAAAAATAGTGATTCAAAGAGGCACATGCACCCCAATATTTGTCATATTTAACAAAGTAGCATGAAAAATACATCATGTTTATAACTTCATAAAATCAAAAAATGTTGATCTTCTTTGAAATGAGGAACTCAATGAAATATGTTATATAATTCATAAAAATAAAACACCTACTTTGAATATCATTTTGCTTTTACTCATCACACTTTTTAAACCATCACATTTTATAACTTACATTTTATTCCTCAGATATCAAAGAAAAAATCATTGAAATATCTGGATATTTGAAAACATAAAATATCATTCATTAGAAAAATACCCAAATGATGTTTTTTCTGCTAATTATGCAAATAGTCTTTGTTATTGCTTCAAGTTTGAATTAAATATTCATAAGTCTCCTGTCTAATATAGAACTATAGACATCATTACTATCTGCCATTTAAGAAATGTGTGCCATCTAAAATTCCATAATTTGAAAATAAACCTGAATAATACCTATGATTTAAGTTTCCTAAATACTTATTGCTACATTGATATTTAATGGAAAATAACAAATATAAACAAATTTTGATAATTTAAATGATCTAAAAGTAAATTAAATAGACACAATTTATATGTTTGAAGTATATGATATCCTAAGACATGCTGATGAAGTGAAGTCTGTGGTTTTACTAAATATAATCCTATACTCAGGTGATTGTTCAGTTCCACTATAGATAATACCAACTGCCCAGTGTTCAAGTAATACTATCTTCTCACTGAAAATATAGCTTACTAACATTACCAGTTTGGTTTGGAATTTATACTTTGCAATATTTGTTTTCAGGATATAACTATAAAGTTACTGGATAAATAATGCCTAATAAAATGCAAACAGTTCTGCTAAAAATGAGAAAAAATGGACAAACACAATCAACTGCTGTGATCTTGGTATGAATCAGAAATCACACAGCCCTAGTTGCTGCTTTCAACCTCCTTAAAACCAAGAAAGAATGGTCTGAATACATAAGCCCTTGCCTGTGGCACACAGGCAAGACAGAAAGAATCTTGGTACTTGATGTTCAAACAAACACAAATTGCACATTTTCTCTAGAATATATGTTATACGAGCCAATAAATCTTTGTTGCAAAAGCCAGATTGAGTTCAGGTTTCTCAAGCCCAAAGCACCCTGACAGATATAATACAAATATCTTCTTAGTGGATAATTACATTTCTATGTGCTTATCTGTGAAAGTACATAAAGTAATATATCAAAATATATTAATTACACTATTTGTAATGTTGTAAATGGGAAATTGTTCACGTCATAGTTATGATATATGACATACTATAAAATATTATATATCAAGTAAAAATAATTGTCTATATCTACAAGGCTAACAGTGGAACTATTAATCAGAAAAATTATGTATAAAATGTATAGAGAGTTATTACATTTGTATTATTTTAAAAAGTTTGGCATATGTACATAAATGTATATGAATAACATGAAAATTTTGTAACATACTCTTAATGACGGTAGCCTCTGGAGAAAAATAAAATTGGTTTTCATATAGAGTAAAGGACTTTAAAAGGACTTTATTTTAAAATATACTGATAATCTTGTAAAGTTCTTTATTTTTAGTAGGCATGTATTTTTAATGGCTAAAACACATGTATTAGTTCTTTTTTTTTAAAGCACATGTATTAGTAATAACTTAAAGGATTAAATATTTGAGTATCAATACACAACAAAAAGAGTTTTACAATAAAACTAATACTTGGCCTTATTTTTCTAAGTACAATAAATGATCTTCAGACTAAATATTTTTAAAAGTTCTTATTAAACTCATTTCATTTACCATAACAAATTAATGAAAATTATTATATAATAATATTTATTATTATTGTATGTTTAACCTTAAGAATTTTTACTTAAAAAGCATTTATTATTAAAGTGATATATGTTTCTAAGCCACAGAAGTGCAATGTACCATAAAGCAGTCTGATTTCGATTGAGACTGAATGGTTCATAAGCCTCAGAGTTGGCTCAACTCAGGCTCAAATATAACCATATTAGGAAAACTGCATTGGATGAGTGAATCGAGTAAAGTTCAGAGGGTTAGTTTGATTAAAATGCATTGTCTACCACAAAGGCCACTGATTTTCCCAATGGTTGTTGATACGCCATCTTAAAAAATTAAATTTTATATACTGGATCTGTTATAAATTTCCTCAAATAGTAAGGCATACTAGTTATAAAAGTAAATTTAAAAATTTTGATTATTGTTGATAATATTGTGATAATTTTATTATAATATATATTACTTTGTATTATATGTTTTATGTCTATATATATTTATATTCACACATATTTGCATATTTATCTTTTCTACTAGTCTGTGAATCAGAGTGAACAGAGATGCTCCACTAACATCAAAAGGATATGCCTAAAAGAAAGGAAAAATCCACAAAATATCAGCTTAACTTATGATGGTGAACAAATATCACTGCAAGGAATATTATGGAAATTCACTGAATATTAATAGCTTTTTAGAGTCTATATGTAGATAAAATTTCTTAGGAAGTATACACATAAAATAACTGGGACTGTGTTTAACTCTAAAACATATGGGGAACCAGCAGTCACATTTATGCAAATAGTTCGTTCTATTAAGTGATTTAACTTAATTAAAATGTAGAACTATGGGTTATAGGGTAAATTTGATAACCACCTTCCAACAGAATTTTGCTGAAAACACCAGACTAATATAAAAATGTGGAGAGACCGGAATCTCTGATGAAAAGCAGGGAAAGGTATCTACCACTATAAAGATATTTTGAGTCCTGTTGCTAGATAGAATACAAAAGTACACAGCAATTTTTCCAGAGAAGGCAACTAACTCAGTCTTGCAATGAAGTAAGTACCAGCACCAAGGGATGAGTTCTAGAATCAAGGGTGCCTCTGGAGCTGAACATTTCACTTCACAGCTCATTCACAAGGCCATTCAAAGGGTTAAGAAGAACCAGCCCTTTGTGGAATCAGCACATTCACACAGAATAGAAATCTGCAGGACCACTGTCAGGAGAGTGTTCAATCATGAAGCAATGAATGGTAGCTATAGGAAGGAGGCCTGACACAGTTCTAAGAGATATTAAAATGAAGATCAAACACAATGTTAAATATGGAAATTTGCCTTTGTGTACCTTAACTTCCCTAAAAACAAAGAAACTCCACACAGAACTGGGTTTGTCTGTGACCCTTTATTTTTCTGCAAACCCCTTAGGCTTGCAGATCACTAAACTATAAACATAAAGTTACATCCACCAGCCAACCAACTTATGTTCCAGAAAGAGGATTTATAAACGATATTGGAAGACAAGAAACATATATGCATAGGATTTTTGAGCAAATGTCACGATTGAATAAACCAATATTCATTCAAAGATGAGTAATGAAAAAGCAACCAAAAATTTAAGAGTCAGTGTATCCTCTTGTTTAATTGGATTTGATTTTGAAATACAGGTTTGTGTTGAGTTCTAGCATGGTTACATTGTTACTGTGTGACCTTGGTTCAAATACTTAAAAGTTTTGTATAGTTTTCTAATGTCTAAAATTAAAAAAATACCACATATTATACTATTGTTGTAAGAATTGATTTAATGGTAAATAACTTAAAATCTAAGACATAAAAAAATCATAATACATATAAGTGGAAGCCCCTTAAATCCACAATGGTCTAAACCTACTTAAAGTTTTATGCTCAAATATAATATTAAATTTCTACTCAGAATTTAAAGAAAAAGCATATCTAAGAAAATTTACTCTCAGTTTTTGAAGTATTTTTGACATTATTTGCACCAATAAAGTTCAAGAAACTATGGATTGTTTAACACATTGAGAAATAATAAAATGATGAAATAAAATATTTAGGAGATATAATCTCCAAGAAGAAAATCCAAAAAACTTAAATAGAGAATTAAAAAAATTTAAAGATACCAGTTTTAACTGTCAAACCGGCAAAGACCTCAAAATATTACTATATCTGGGAATGACATGAGCAAGGTAACAAAGTAGGCAGCAATAAGTTTATGTTCCTCAATAGAAACATTGAAAAACTAGTGTAAATGGTTGGAACAACTTCATCAGGTCTCTGTAAAAAACAATCAAAGGTTTATAGCAACCAAAGGACTGCAGAATCAAGAAAAGATATGATATAAGAAAGCTTTGTGGCATAAATACAAATTTTAGGATTATTTGCTCAAGCACTTTGAAAAATGGCATTGGTATTTTGATCAGGATGGAATTGAAAGTACAGATTGCTCTGGGTAGCATAAGCATTTTAACAGTGTTTATTCTTCTGATCCATGAACATGGAATGTTTTTTCATTTTTTGTGTCTTCTTCAATGTATTTCATAAGTGTTCTGTAGTTTCTAGAGTATAGATCCATTACCTCTTTTTAATACCAAGCTATCTTATGTTTTTGGTGCTATTGTAAATGGAATTGATTCCCTAATTTCTCTTCCTTCAGTTACATTATTAATGTATAGGAAAGCAACTGATTTTTTTATGATAATTTTTTATTATGTTAGTCACTATACAGTATATCCTTAGTTTTTGATGTAATGTTCCATGATTCATTATTTTTGTATAACACCCAGTGCACCATGCAATACGTGCCCTCCTTAATACCCATCACTGGTCTATCCCAATCCCCCACTCCCCTCCGGTCTGAAGCCCTCAGTTTGTTTCCCAGAGTCCAGTCTCTCATGGTTCACTCCCCCTTCTGCTTACCCCCCTTCATTCTTCCCTTCCTTCTCCTACTGATCTTCCTATTTTGTATGTTCCACAAATTAGTGAAACCATATGATAATTGTCTTTCTCTGCTTGACTTATTTCACTTATCATAATCTCCTCCAGTCCCATCCATGTTGCTGCAAATGCTGTGTAATCATTCTTTCTGATGGCTGAGTAATATTCCATTGTATATATGGACCACATGTTCTTTTTTTGTTATTATTTTATTTATTTGACACACAGAGAGACAGCCAGAGAGAGAGGGAACACAGCAAGGGGGAGTAGGAGATGAAGAAGCAGGCGTCCAGCGGAGGAGCACGATGCGGGGCTTGATCCCATAACGCTGGGATCATGCCTTGAGCCAAAGGCAGACGCTTAATGACTGAGCCACCCAGGCGCCCCTGGACCACATCTTCTCAATCCAGTCATCTGTTGAAGGGCATTTCTGCTTCTTCCACAATTTAGCTATTGTGGACAAAGCTGCTATGAACATTGGGGTGCATATGGCCCTTCTCTTCACTACATCTGTATCTTTGGGCTAAATACCCAGTAGTGCAATTGCTGGATCATAGGGTAGCTCAATTTTTAACATTTTGAGGGACCTCTACACTGTTTTCCAAAGTGGTTGTACCAACTTGCATTCCCACCAACAGTGCAAGAGGGATCCCCTTTCTCCACCTTGTCAATTTTTGCCATTCTAACTGGCGTAAGGTGGTATCTCAAGGTGGTTTTGATTTGAATTTCCCTGATGGCTAATGATTTTCAACAGGGGTGGTGCACGTTTCCCACTCTGGAGAAGAGAGAATGGGGCAAAGCCATTTTCTCTCCATCCCCATCAACTTGATCCACTTCAGTGAGCTAAACAGTGCCACCAAGTGGAGAAGAAAGAACACCAGCCCCACATCACTGAACTCTGCAGGCACATCTCCACTAGGGCAATTCCACCTGAGAGTCATAGCAGCAGATCCCTCTGAAGAAATTACTCACAAAAACCCATTGCCCACGCCAAGTCTATTGATCCCAGAGTGCTGCAAAGTTTCAGCTCTAGGAGAAACAGGATCTAGCTTCCTTTGGTTATTTTGTTTGTTTCCTTCTTTTTGTTTTGTCTTTTTATTTATTTATTTATTTATTTATTTATTTAATATATATGTATATATATTAATTTGTAACATTTTTGTTTTTATTTTCTTTCTAACTTTATTCTATCAAGTTTCTCATAACAAGCAGACCAAAACAAACCTAGGATCTAGTTTCCTTTATTTATTTTTTAAATTATTTTTAAAATTTTTATTTAATTTAATTTTGATTTTTTTTTCCCCCTCCAAAATGACAAGATGGAGGAATTCATGCCAAAAGAAAGAACAGGAAGAAAAGAGGTCCAGATATTTAATCAATACAGATATAAGTACGATATTTGAACTAGAATTTAAAACAACAGTTAGAGGGATACTAGCCAGACTTGAAAAAAGCATAGATGATACTAGAGAATCCCTTATTGCAGAGATAAAGAACTAAAATTTAGTCAGGCCAAAATTAAAAATGCTAAAACCAAAATGCAAACCTGAATGGATGCCATAAAAATGAGGGTGGATGAAGCAAAAGAATGAATCAGTGATATTGAAGGTAAAATTATGAAAAACAATGAATATAACAAAGGTACACTTAGGGAATTCAGCAACCTATTAAACGGAATAACATTCATATCATAGGAGTCCCAGAAGATGAAAAGAGAGAAAAAGTGGCAGAAGGTTTATTTGAGCAAGTTATACTTGAAAACTTCCCTAATCTGGGGAATGATACAGATATCAAAAACCAAGAAGCACATAGAACTCCCATTAAATGCAATAAAAGCTGGCCATTGCCAAGACATATAACCAAATTCACAGAATACATAGACAAGGAAAGAATTCTGAAAGCAGCAAGTGAAAAAATATCCTTAACCTACAAGATCAGGTTTGCAACAGAGCTGTCCACAGAAACATGTCAGGCCAGAAGAGAGTGGCAGGATATATTCAACATGCTGAGTGGGAAAAATATGCAGGCAAAAAAACTGTTTCTAGCAAGGTTGTCATTCAGAATAGGAGAGATAAATATTTTCCAAAACAAACAAAAACTAAAGTGTTCACGACCACTAAACCAGCCCTGCAAGGAATTTAAAGTGGGACTCTTTCAGTGGGGAAAAAAGACCAAAAGCAACAAAGACTAGAAAGGACCAGAGAACATCACTGGAAATACCAACTCTATAGGTAACAAAATGACTCTAAATTCATATATTTCAATAATCACTCAGAATGTAAATGGACTAAATGCTCCAATTAAAAGACATAGGGTGGATGGCTGGGTGTCTCAGTCAGTTAAGTGTATGCCTTTGGCTGAGGTCATGATCCCTGGGTCCTGGATCAAGTCCCACATCAGGCTCCCTGCTTAGTGGGGAAGTCTGCTTCTCCCTCTGCCTGCTGCTCTCCCTGCTTGTGTGGTCTCTCTTGCTCTCCCTCAGACAAATAAATAAATGATGAATAAATAAATAAATAAATAAATAAATAAATAAATAAAAGATAGATAGATAGATGATAGATAGATAGATAGATAGAAGACACAGGGTATCAAAATGGATAAAAAACAAGATCCATCTATATGCTGACTACAAGAGACCCATTTTAGACCTAAAGATACCTGCAGATTGAAAGTGGGGGATAGAGAACCATCTATCATGCTAACAGACATCAAAAGAAAACCAGAGAAGCCATATTTAATTCAGACAAATTCGATTTTAAAACAAAGATAATAACAAGAGATGAAGACGGGTATTATATCATAATTAAGGTGTTTATCTAAAAAGAAGATCTAACAATTATAAATATTTATGCCCCCAACATGGGAGCACACAAATTAATAATAAACATAAAGAAACTCATGGATAATAATAAAATAGTAGTAGAAAACTTTAATACCCCACACATAGCAATGGACAGATCATTAAAGCAGAAGATCAATAAGGAAACAATGGCTTTGAATGACACACTGGACCAGATGGACTTGACAGATAGAGTCAGAACATTGCATCCTGAGGCAGCAGGATACATATCCTTTTCAAGTGCACATGGAACATGCTCCAGAATAGATCACATACTGGGTCACAAATCAGGCCTCAACTGGTACAAAAAGACTGAGATAATACCATGCATATTTTCAGACAACAATACTATAAGACTTGAAGTCAACCTCAAGAAAAGACTTGGAATGACCACAAATACATGGAGGTTAGAGAACATCATACTAAAGAATGAATGGGCCAACCAGAAAATTAAAGAAGAATTAAAAAAATATATGGAAGCAAATTAAAATGAGAACACAACAGTCCAAAACCTTTGGGATGTAGCAAAGACAGTCTTAAGAGTGCCTATATCATAATATAGGCTTACCTCAGGAAGCAAGAAAAGTCTCAAATACACAACCTAACCTTATACCTATAGAAGCTAGAAAAAGAACAACAAATAAAGCCTAAAGCCAGCAGAAGAAGGGAAATTATAAAGATTAGAGCAGAAATAAACAATATAGAAACAAACAAAAAACAGTTGAACAGATCAATGAAACTAAGAGCAAGTTCTTCAAAACAATTAATAAAATTGAGAAACCCCTACCCAGACTTATCAAAAGAGAAAGGACCCAAATAATTAAAATCATAAATGAGAGGAAAGATCACAATCAACATCACAAAAATACAAACAATAAGAGAATACTCTGAAAAATTATATGCCAAAAAACTGGGAAATCTGGAAGAAATAGATAAATTCCTAGAAACTTACAAACTACCAAAACTGAAACAGGAAGAAATAGAGAATTTGAACAGACCCACAATCAGCAAAGAAATTGAATCAGAAATCAAAAATCTCCCAACAAATAAAAGTCCTGAGCAGATGGCTTCCCAGGGGAATTCTATCAGGCATTTAAAGAAGAGTTAATACCTATTCTTCTCAAACTGTTTCAAAAAACAGAAATGGAGGGAAAACTTCCAAACTTATTCTACAAAGACAGCACTACCTTGATTCCCAAACCAGAGAAAGACCCCACTAAAAAGTATAATTACAGGCCAATGTCCCTGATGAACATGGATGCAAAATTTTTCAATAATAGCAAATCTAATTCAATAGTACATTACAAGAATTATTCATCATGATCAAGTCAGATTTAGTTCTGGGCTGCAGGAGTGGCTCAATATTCACAAATCAGCATGTTACACCACATTAATAAAAGAAAGAATAAAAATCATATATGATCCTATCAATAGATGCATAAAAAGCATTTGACAAAATACAGCACCCATTCTTGATGAAAACCCTCAAGAAAGTGGAGATAGAGGGAACATACCTCAACATCATATAGTCCAATAGAGGAAAGACCCACAGCTAATATCCTCACTGGGGAAAACTGAGAGCCTTTCCCCTATGGTTGGGAACAAGACAAGGATGTCCATTCTCACCATTACTATTTAGCATTGTACTGGAAGTCTTAGTCTCAACAATCAGGCAACAAAAAGAAATAAAAGGCATTCAAATCAGCATGGAAGAAGTCGAACTTTCACTATTTGCACACAACATGATAGTCTATGTAAAAAACCTGAAAGACTCCGTGAGAAAATCGCCAGAACTAATACATGAATTCAGCAAGTTGGCAGAATATAAAATCAATGTGCAGAAATCTGTTGCATTTCTATACACGAACAACAAAGCAGCAGAAAAAGAAATCAAGGAATCTATCCCATTTGCAATTGCACCAAAAACAATACAATTCCTACGAATAAACCTAGCCAAAGACACAAAAGATCTGTATTCTGAAAACTACAGAAAACTATGAAAGAAATTGAAGGGGACTCAAAGAAATGGAAAAGCAGTCCATGCTCATAGATTGGAAGAATAAACATTGTTAAAAGGTCAGTACTACACAAAGAAATCTACACATTTAATGCAATCCCTATCAAAACACCAACAGCATTTTTCACAGAAGTAGAACAAACAATCCTAAATGACCCCAAATAGCCAAAGCAATCCTGAAAAAGAAAAACAAAACTGGAGGCATCATAATTCCAGATATCAAGCTCTATAACAAAACTATAGTCATCAGAACAATATGGTACTGGCACAAAAACAGACACATAGATCAATAGAACAGAACAGAAAACCCAGAAAAAGACCCACACATATATGGTCAATTAATCTTTAACAAAGCAGGAAAGAATATTCAATGTTGGAAAAAAGACAGTCTCTTCAACAAATGATGTTGAGAAAACTGGACAAAAACATGCAGAAGAATGAAACAGAACCACTTTCATACACCATACACAAAAGTACATTCAAAATGAATAAAAGGCCTAAATGTGAGACAGGAATCCATCAAATTCCTAGAGGAGAACACAGGCAGTGACCTCTTTGACCTATGCCACAGCAACTTCTTACTAGACATATCACCAGAAGCAAGGGAAACAAAAGCAAAAACGAACTATTTGGGCTTCATCAAGATAAAAACTTCTGCACAGCCAAGGGAACAATCAGCAAAACTAAAAGGCAACCTATGGAATGGGAAGAGATCTGCAAATGCCATATCTGATAAGGGATTAGTATTCAAAATCTATAAAGAATTTATCAACTCAACACCAAAAAAAACAAATAATCCAGTTAAGAAATGGGCAGAAGACATAAATAGACACTTTTCCAAAGAAGACACCCAGATGGCTAACAGACATGAAAAGATGCTCAACATCACTTATCATCAGGAAAAACAAATCAAAACCACAATGAGATACAACCTCACACCTGTCAAAATGGCTAAAATTAACAACACAGGAAACAACAGGTATTGGCAAGGGTGTGGAGAAAGGGGAACCCTCTTGCACTGTCAGTGGGAAAGCAAACTAATGGAGCCACTCTGGAGAACAATATGAAGGCTCCTCAAAAAGTTAAAAATAGAATTACCCTATGATCCAGCAATTGCACTACTAGGTACTTAACCCAAAGGATATAAAGATTCAAAGGGGTACATGCCCTCCAATGTTATAGCAGCATTATTAACAATAGGCACATTACAAAGAGAGCCCAAAAGTCCAGTGACTGATCAATGGATAAGGAAGAGCTGGTATATGTATATACAGTAATATTCCTCAGCCCTCAAAAAGAATGAAATATTGCCATTTGCAATGATATGGATGGAGTTAGAATGTATTATAGTAAGTGAAATATGTCAGAGAAAGACAAATACCATATGATCTCATTCATATGTGGAATTGAGGAAACAAGCACATGAACATATGGAAAGGGGGATAAAAAAAGGAGAGAGAGACGGGGAGCCTGGGTGGCTTGGTTGTTAAGCATTTGCCTTCGGCTCAGGGCGTGATCCCAGGGTCCGGAGATGAAGCCCGGCATCAGGCTCCCTGCTCTGCTAGGAGCCTGCTTCTTCCTCTCCCACTTCCCCTGCTTGTGTTCCCTCTCTAACTGGCTGTCCCTCTCTCTGTCAAATAAATAAATAAAATCTTAAAAAAAAAAAAGGAGAGAGAGAAACAAGCTGTAAGACACTCTTAAGGATAGAGAACAAACTGAAGGGTTGACGGAGAGAGGTGGATGGAGGCTGGGATACATGGGTGATGGGTATTAAAGAGGGCACTTGTTGGGATGAGCATGGGGTGTTGTATGTAAGTGATGAATGACTGAATTCTACTCCTGAAATCAATATTGTGCTGTGTGTGAACTAAAATTTAAAAGAAAGAAAGAAGAAAGAGAGGAAGAAAGGGGAAAAGAAAAGAAAAGAAAAGAAAAGAGAAGAGAAAAGAAAAAAGAAAAGAGAGGAAGAAGAAGAGGAGGAAGAAGAGGAAGAGGAAGAGATAGACAACTAACCAGGAAGAAAAAATTTTAAAATATTTATATTTATGGAAGGAAACCATCTTGAATTATATAGATTTGTTTTAGTTAGATCTTAGATGTGTGATGATTTTCCCTAACTCAGAAAAGTAACACAGTAGGCAAGCTGTTAAATTTTGCATGAGCTAAAGCATATTTTTGCTCTCCTAAGCCATACCTGTGCATATAGTTAAGTTTTGCAGGTAATTACTTCCATGTGCTTGCCTATAGGAATTCATTGCAATGCAATGAAATCAGAGTAATAAACTCATCAACAAAAATTAACCCATAGGCACGTTACAGAGACACGTATATTTAAATGGCATCAGTATTATAATTTGTGAATTCTAGATGTTTATGTTCTTGATGGAGACAATCTCCTCCTAAGTAATTATGAAGATCTACATACAACTAGTTATGTTTGGCATTATCCTAAGCTCATTAGAATATTACACATGCCCAATTTTTAAATGGGGAATTTAGATTTTTATCATTTATCATAGAGAAATCTTTATGATTTGATTGCCCCATTGTTACAGTTAAGGAAAACACAATGCAGCTTTCTGTTTACTATCTCTTCTCATTGATTATCATTCTATTACCTGTCAAGGCATATTAAATAAAATATTAAAATTATTTTGGTGAAGAGAACTGAACCACATTCTATAAACTTTCTATTTTAGCATTTTCTTTAAAAAAAATTACGTATTAGATCACTGAGTTGTCTTTAACCACATATAAGAAAGATAAATTCCCATCCATTTCAAATGATTAGCTGTAGTACTTACTTAATGTTGTTGCATTTGAAAATGTTGAAATAAAATTAATTATGGATAAAATCTTACTAAATTAAATAAATTTAATTTCTACATATTATACATTATAGTGTACATAAAAATTATTTAATACTTCCTGGTATTATAGACCTCCCCTAACTTGCAAATGATGACAATACTCATATCAGATAATTTATACATACATATAAATAGATGTTATCAAACATAAAATTCTGAGGATTCTAGAAGAGTACAGAGACTTTACACTGAGTCCCCACTCAGACGGGAGTCTGCTTGAGGAGTCTCTCTCTCTCTCTTCCTCTGCCCTTCCCCCTTCTTGGGCCCTCTCTCTCTACCCCTCTAAAATAAAGAAATCTTTAAAAAAATAAAAAAGAACTCCTTAAATATATATTTTGAAATGGATTTATTAAGCCTAATAGTCTGTATACTTTCCGCTGTAAATACTACACTTTATGAGTCTTTTGTAGATGTCATTCATATCTATCTTTAATGTCCCCTGACAAGCATTTTGAACTCTCAATATCATCATGTATGCAAACAATTCTGATGTGTAGAGAGAGGCTTCCCATAAGACCCAGACTGAGAAACACAGTTCTGAACAAATCGATTGCTTTTCCCTAATACAGATACACAAATTATAACTGTTGCCTTTAAAATATACTTTTTCTTAAAAGTTAACATAGATTGATGACATGCTATTTTCATGTTAAATAATAAACAAGAGTGGTTTTGGTTTCATAGATTTTTTCCTAATCCCTCTTTCAGAATTGCCCATGATCCTATTAAATCGTGGCTGTTAGATGGTACTGTGTTGCAGTATATAGCCAAAGCATATTGGCCACTGATTCATTACTCTTCTACTTCATAAACTTCCTGTAAGTAAAGAAGATACATATCTTCAATAAACCCAATGGAGGAAATATAATGTTTCTTTCATCTTTGGGCTTTATGAAACACCTAATAAAGAGTTCATATGTACTAAAAAGCTGGAAGAATTATCTAATGTTAGGTCTTTTAGTCAGGTTTTCCCCAGCTTACAGTTATGTACACATGTATGTGTGTATCTCACTGTATTTCACTCACTGTATTTCAATATTACACACATCTTTATTGAACATATTTTCTTTCTGAGTTATCAAGAAAAAAGTTCTTACAGCAACTGCATTTGACAGGCATTCCTAAAGCATAGGGTTCAAAGATATTATCTAACCATTAAGTCCTACTGAGAACTAAAACTTCTATCCAAGAAAAACATGTTAGAATCTTAAAACATAACTATAAATTTTTGGAAGTGCATGATGATATCACATTCTCCTAAACATGGATTAAAAATATACAAAAATATTAAAATCTGCATGTATAGTGTAGTTATATGAAAATAGGTGGGTATTTTCAGGATAAGAAACTGAGAGATAAATGCCTTAGTCATACTCACTTCTAATATATTGTGAGTGCATTTGTGTGAATTAACTTACTATTGAACACCTTAATTGGAAATTTGAAAAATGGTGAAATATATAGGCCTCAAAAATGCAGAATATTTCAGAAATATTCATTTAAGCATTAATGTATTTCTTTATATTTGTTCTACCAAATGCTGAGGAACTTTATTGATATTTATATTTTACATTTTATTTTATATTTTATATATTATTTGTATACGTACATTTTCACATGTTTTATACATAAAATTCTATTTGTAAAAAATATTTATTCTGCCTTTATATATTTTATTGGGTATAAACTTCTGGGTTAAGTATTCTTTTTTTTTTTTTTAAGATTTTATTTATTCATTTGACAGAGAGAGAGATAGCCAGCAAGAGAGAGAACACAAGCAGGGGGAGTGGGAGGGGAAGAAGCAGGCTCCCAGCAGAGGAGCCTGATGCGGGGCTCAATCCCAGAATGGGCGGGGTCACACCCTGGGCCAAAGGCAGACGCTTAATGACAGAGTCACCCAGGTGCCCCATGGGTTAAGTATTCTTTTCCTCTGATTCAACTCATGTTATTGCATTGTATTCTGGCCTCCAATCCTTCTTATGATAACTTGGCCAACACCTTATTATAGTCCTTTTGTATAAGCTGATTTTTTATTAGTTTTATTAAGTTGTAAATTACCCTGAGTAAAATTCATCCTTTTTAGTCTACCATTAAACGAATTTCGATACTTATACAGTTATGTAACCATCATAATACAGATATAGAAATTTCTCATTACTCAAATGCCCATTTTTTTCCAGTAATTCAAATAAAAGGAAGAATATAAAATGTAATTGAGTTTGACTTCACTTACTATAATGCATGTAAGAATCATAGATGGCATTGTGTATGGTTGGTTTCTTTTTACTACCAAGTAGAGTTGCATTATATGGAAGTACTATAGTGTATTTATTCATTCACCAGTTAAAAGATATTTTTATATTTTATATATACATATTTATATTTATATATATTATTTATATATTTATTTATTATATATTTATATTTATATATATTATTTATATATTTATATATTTATATATATTTATATATATTATTTTATATATACTATATATTTTTATATTATATTTATACTTATATTTATATATAAATTTATATTATATATTTATTATATTTATTATTATTATATATATTATTATATATTTATTATTAATTATATATATATTATTATATATATTATATATTTATATTATTTATATTATATATTTATATATATTTATATATATTATTTATATATACTATGTATTTTTATATATATTTATTTATATTTATATATAATATATATATTTTATTTATATTTATATATATTTATATATAAATATATATATATTTATTTATATATATTATTTATATATATATTTATATATATAAATATATATATGTATTAAATATATATATTTATATATATTTATATATTTAAATATATATGTATTTACATATATATTTAAAAGATATTTTTATTGTTTTCAGATTCTGTTAATTATGAAACAGCCCCTCCAAATACTTGCATACAGGTTTTAGTGCGAACATATATTCTCATTTCCGTTGGACTAATCTATTTCCTTTGCTCCTTATGCATATTTTAAAAATAACCTTTGGTTTTCTACAAAATATCTTGCTGGGGTTTTAAGATTATATTGAATTTGTAAATCTGTTTGGAGAGAACTGTTTGGAGAGAACTTAAAACTTCTAAATTCCATTCATTTTCTCTCATCAGTTTTTTTCCTCTTTTAATATACAGGCCTTGCATACATTTGTTAGAATTACACATAGCTTTTAAGGAATTTCATGTGCTTTAGTAAATGATATTTCTTTCAATTTTAATTTTCAATTGTTATCTGTATTAAGTAATACAATTATTTTTTAATGACCTTATATTCTCTGACCTTGCCAAATTCACTTATTAAAAAATTTTGCATATTTGTTGGGAAATTTATGAGTAAATAGCTGTTTCTTCTGTTACAGCTTTCTTGTTCTCTTTCCATCTCTATGCCTTTGTTTGTTTTTTTGGGTTTTTTTTTTACCTTATTGCATTCACGATGATCTAAAACTATGAACTGAGAGGGCTGACAATAAACATACTGGCTTTGTTCCTAATCGTAAGGGCAAAAAAAATAAATGTTTCATCATCAAATATGATGTTATCCATAGAGATTGTTTGTCAATGTCTCTTAATTATGTTAAACAAGTTTCATTTAATTCTGAATTTGCTGAGCATCTTTTTAGGATTAATGAATATTCAATCATGCAAGTGCTTTTCCTGCATCTATTGGTGCTTTACATATTTCTCTCAAATTTGGATTTTTTTTCATTTCCATTCCATTGGAAATACTTTCCCATTTCATTCGTAATTTTGTATATGACCCATCAGTTATTTAGAAGTGTGATTAATTTCCAAATATTTATGAATATCATGGTTATCATCTTACTATTGTTTTCTTGCTTAATTCCATGTAGTCAAAGAACATTCTCTGTATGATTTAAAGTCTTTTTAATTTATTGAGATGTGTTTATCACATAGAATATGATCTACCTGAGTGACTCATGCACATTAAAAAGAATGTGCATTCTACTGTTGCTGGATAGGGTTTTCTATTGAGTCTACTGTTGAGCTTGTCTAAGACATGCTTTATTTTTATTGTCATGTTGTTTGTTTTCTAGAATTTCTATTTGAGTCTTATAGTTTTTATCTATTGGCTTAAATTCACCACCTGTGAATGCATGCTGTCTACATTTTCACCTAGAGCACTTATTACAGTAATCTAGTAAGAAAAAAATTCCTTGATGGTAATGTCAACATGAGAGACATCTGTGAGCCTTGGTTCAGAGTCTGAGTCTTTTGATCACTTTGAATCTTAATATTAGGTTATTGTGCTCATGCCACAGAGGTGGTCCCTCTCCACCCTTTTGTTTTCTCCCCCAGTACTGGACCAGTTTTGCTGTTACTTGGCACTTTGTAGCCTGACAGCAAAAGTTGGAGGCAATTCTCTGTATTCTGGGTCAAAACTTGTGCTCAGGTCTCAAAAAAGGTAACTAACATAATATAATAAAAAATCATTATAAAAAAAAAAAAAGGTGAATTCTCAGCCCTGCCTATTTTTCCCACTGACAACCAACAACTAATTTGTGTCTTGGTAATCACTGTAGAAGAAAGTATTTCCAGCTCCCTCTACCTTCCCCTCAGCAATAGACTTCTAACTGTATTATCATAGAATCTCTGGTATTCTTTCCCATCTCACTTCAATGAGTAAATGCTTATTTTTCTCTGACATTTTCCCTCCTACAACTGGTCTTCACCCTGGTCCAGACAGCAACAGGATTCCCCCCCACTTCTCTCATGGTGTAAGCCTTTGACTCATCATAATAAATGAGGGTCTGTGTGGGGTTCTGTGTATTTCCTGTAGTATAAGTTGATTCACTCCTTTAACACTGCGTCACCTAGTGAATTCTCCCCAGTCTACACCTTATTGTCCAGTCCTTTTTCTGAGCACCACATGGAAGTTCACAGAGAAGATGAATGACTGTATCTCTGGTTTCAAGTGTTTTTATACTTTTATGCTAGTCTATACTTGCCCTTTAGCAATTTATAAAAATTTTAACTGGATTATTTTGACCCACTTTTATGGCACCCAGCAACTCTCCTCCCCACCATGCTTCACCACAGATGCATAATTGCTTGTGCCTTGTCTCTTCTAGAGGGGTTTATCATTTCTTAAGATTCAGACTACTTTATTGACCTGGAACTCTCATGGGTTTAAGAAAATTTATGATTGATTTATCCATATTTTTTCCTATTATTATGCTGAGAGCATCACCCTTTCAAGCTATATATACCTTAAGCAGAAGTGGAATAAATTGTGTGACTATAAGGTTTCTCTTTGTTTTTAAATTGCAATATGTTACTGTGATGTGGCTATGATTAATTTTTTTTGTATTTATTATGCTTAGAGATGGTCAATATTCCTGTATTTGTAGCTTCATATCGTTCATCATTATTTTTTCAAAATTTGCAGTCACTACATCTTCAAATTATTCTTCTGTCATCCTAACTTTCTGCCTTCTGGGTTCTAATTAAATATGTTAGACTATGTCCCACACATCCCTTCCACTCTTTGCACCTTTTACTCATTCTCTTTGCTTCTGTATTTATATTCTCGTTCCTCAAGTTCTCGCTGACTTGGTTGCCTTCCACTACCTTAATAGGTGTTTTTTTGGGGGGGGGGTTGTTTTTATTGTAAATAGTAATGATAATAATAATAGTAATAATAACTAGCATTTTAACTTTTCTAAGTAGAAGGATTAGTTTGATATTAGCTGAAAGTAGTAATCTGTCTTCCTTTTTAGGTAATGTTTGTTTCCTTCCTTGTGGCTAATGGGCTTTTGTCACTTTTTCTAGATATACTGTGATTTCACTACACTGTATCAAGCTGAGAATTTATTTTTATTTATCTTGCTTGGAAATCAGGGTGTTTTTTTTTTTTGAAAAACACAGGTCTTTTTTCAATTCTAGCAACAGTAATTATCATTTCTAGTATTTATCTTCCATGTTATGTGTTTTATTCCATTGGAACCACATTTAGACCGATTATATAGTATCTCTTCTTCATACTTAATTTCTTTTATGATTCATAACACATATAAATCACTGCTGCCAATGTTGGGGATAAGGATCTTTAAGACAGTTTTATGTTTCTATTTGGATAAGTTGACTAGAGCGATACAGTGCCTAATATATTAGTATGTGATGTGGGTGTATATGTGTGTGAATGTGCACTATAATATTCAGTAGGACAGTAAAACACTTTTAACAAAAGAGTGCAACTGATAGAAGTGCTTGCCATATTCAGATACCACAAAAACGACAATGGCAATATCTACATAAAGACAACATAAAAGTTTGGCAAGGAACACAAAACCACAGATGGTTGTAGGTGGCAGTCTCTTAGCAGCAGAAACAGATTTTCCTGAGAAAACATTTCATCAAAACTTTGCTTTGAACCAGTCTGTTTTGCCATATTGAGGGCAATATTCAGGAAAAAAAATCTTTGCTAACATATAATCAGAAGTTGGGAATTTTTTAATGTGGTGGTTACACTCTAAAAACAGAGATAAGATAAATGTATAATACTAATCTTGTTTTCATCATGCGATCTTGAATAGCTCCAGACCTAACCCAAACAGTATATTAGGTAAAGTAATTTCAGAGACTACAGCTTCTCTGCCAATGTCCTACCATTCCTGTAGTGGTTCTCATTTGCTGTAAGCCCCCAAAAGAATTCAGTGTCTCCAAACCTCCCTGAAGAATCTATAGCTTTCAAAAAAGTTCACACTCACAAGATTTCATGTTTACTTTCTTCATGAGGTCTTGACATTTGAAATAAGATAAACTCTTATACTAATTGAAAGAATCCCACTGATTCACTTTGGAAAATCAGATATAAGCCAACATAAATTATTTTGTCTCTTAGAAATACTATACTGCTGACAATATTTTATTGTACAAATGCTTGTTTTGACTGTCAAATGTTTATGATTTATTCTTCAGAATAATCATTATAGAAAACTGTGCAAACATTATCAACAGTTAGTAAATAAGAGTACAGTGACTGTTAAATATGGGCTTTAATTATAAGACAATATTCTTTGCATTTTGTCTAGCTTTTAGCTTTATCTGTTCTTTCTGTTTGATTAAAGTAAAAGTCCACTATATTTTAGTAGTTAAGAGTACAGGTCCCTTCCTAGGTGAATTCTGGAAACATCAATTTACTCATCTGTAAAATAAACATATAATTTCTGTCTCATGAATTTTTTATAAGAAGACATTAGAATATATAAAGCACTTAAAGTAATACCAAACTCTACTCCAAAAATATTACCTACTATAGCCAATATTCTTAAAGTAATAGATAATAAAAAATATTTAAAAGTTGCTACATGAAGAATGATAGTATCTTCGATATCAAATTACTGATCTTCAATATTTTTCAACAACTATTGTGATCAACTCTTTAGTAGCTTAAATTTACACAAGATATATATTATCAGTATACCTTCTTTCATATTGTATATTTATCTTAGAAGAAATTAATTTTTTCTTCTTCAAGTATATTCCTTACTATTGGACCTATTTGCCTGTTTAGAAAACTATGCCATAAACAATTTGTATTTTCTTTAATGTTCTCCTTTACAATTTTATGCAGGAGCATACACCTTAAATATATCCATTATCATTAAAAAGCTATTGAAATGCATGTATATTTACCAAATTGTTTACATACATTTGATAAAATGGGGGGGTAACATAAGAAGTAAAAAGTGAATTTAGCAGGGTTAAACATTTTTGCTTTATATTTAAGATTATAATAAGTTTAAAATATCATCTTCAATAACAACAAAATTTAATAATAAAAATGCAAAATAGAAAAGATTTAGCCAAAGTTACTCATAACTGACAGAAGTGAGTTATGGTGAAAAGGCTAGCAGAGACATCTCGGTGGGTTATAAGTAGAGAGGTCTTGCCCAGGGGAAAAAATGGACAGAGAAATTGGAAAGAGTATCTTCCTTAGAGATGGAGATGCACAAAGTAAGGCAAAGGCTGAACTAGCCAAGAGAAGGCAGTTCGCAAACTAAAAGGCTGAGAGAGAACTTTCGGGAAGATTTTATTAGTTCCAGTGTTATACGGCAGAGTAAGGAGAAAGCATTGAAAAAGCACACTACTATCTTTGGACACTAGTCTTCCTTAAGTGTCAGTGCTCTAAAGGAAAAAAAAAAGGAAAAAAGAATTTTAAACATGTTTTCTGTTCAAATAATTTAAATAGATGTTATTTTTTAAATATTAAGATAATTCAGCTCAGTTTTAAGGGAACACTAAATCTGTATTTCTTTTTTCCTCCAACTGTTCATGGAAAATGACTATTTTCATTCAGGACATAATAGCCCACAAAAAAAAATGTTTTTATAAGGAAAAATGATTGTCTGCTCATATTGTACTCATATTTCATTTAAACACTTTTTCCATTATAAAATTTTATATACTTCAGCTGTATCAGTATACTATCAATAATTGTTTCTATAACATAACATTTAGTTTTCTCTTTGTCGATTTTCTTACAGAATGTTTTTTTCTGACCGATCACAATAAGGAGTTAAAACTTTAAAAAAAAAAAACAAATTAAATCTCTATACTAAATGATCTGAAACAAGAATAAGATAAATAGGAAAACACACATCAAATATAAACTTTCTCCATTAAGAGCAGCTCTGAGAAACAAAGTACAATCAGAGAACATATGACTTTACAATTTTCTGGTGAAGAAGAATGTATATTATCTTTGAGTTCTAATGGAAGTAAAATAAAATCTCTGTGACATTATGGTTAATACTTAAATGTACGAGGTTTGGTTGTAGGAAGCAACAATCCATTTACCCAGAGGAGATTTTTAAAAATCACATTTGTGGGGCTCCTGGGTGGCTCAGTCGGTTAAGTGGTGAAGTGTTTGTCTTCAGCTCAGGTCATGATCAGCTCCAAAAGGGGCTCCTCCGTGGGGAGTCTGCTTCTCCCTCTCCTTCTGACCCTAAATCCCTCCTGCACTCTCTTGTGCTGTCTCTCAAATAAATAAATACAATATTTTTTTAAAAAATCACATTTGCTCCTCATCTTTTCAATTCTGACACACCATCCTGGGTCATTATTTATTGACAAAACAAAGAGAAACTTCCCTTCCCCAATTATGCCCAGCACCCTAGGAAATTACAAAGGTATATTGTTAAAATAATGATCATTGAAAATGTTTGGCTGTTATGCACAAAATCAAAAGGGAGGGAGGGAGGGAGGAAGGAAGGAAGGAAGGAAGGAAGGAAGGAAGGAAGGAAGGGAGGGAGGAAGGAGGGAAGAAAGGAAGGAAGGAAGGAAAACAATCTATTCAGAATCTTGAGAACAATCTGCACAAAAGAAAAACAAATATTAGCCTAATAAAAAATTTAAAAACAGAATGCAAATATGTCACTCTTACCAAATTATTGATTTCATGAAAATATCTTCTACAACAATGGGAGTAAAAAAATTACTTTATATTTGAAAGCACAAAAAGTTCAGGTCTTGCAATTTCCATCAAGTATCACCTTGTCTGATCATTAATGCAAAATGTTAGTAATGAAAGAGAAGTAAGCCAAGTGACAGCTTTCCTTATGTTCACTCAGCAAATACATGCTTAGCCATTTTATACCATCTGGTACACAAGTGTTAGAGCAGTGAATGACTGGTGGAAAAATCAGTGGTGGAATATCAGTGGGGAGAGTCAACTAAAAAAGAGAAAGGTTTCCAACTGTGACAAGAGATATAAACAAAGGACCTGAGTGGTCATTCCCCATGAAGTACAGATAGCTAAGAGAGAAATTGGAGTCAATGGGAAGTTAGAGTTGATAATCTAGGTTGGAGGCCCCACTGCTACATCCTTTAGTCTGCTGTACTTTAAGAAATAAATAAACACTGTAAAAATAACACTTGGATGAAAACCAAGCTGCCTCCCAACACACAAATCAATACTGTTTGTAAAGGAGGAATTTTTGCTGAGAGCTGTGTCTCATGCGTGTTGTTGCTGCACGTGTGACTATTTGGTTGGTTGGTTTTAATACTTTGATTGCAGTTAATTATGGCAGATATTAATAAAGGTAGAATTCATGATCCTGCTTTATTTTGCCATAATTATTTCTGGGTAGTTGAAAAGTACTTCTCAAAAAAGTTGCTTTAATTATCCTTCGTATAGATAACATGAAGAGGAAAAACTGGGGGTACTGGTGGTCAACCAAATGGTGAAAATTTAAAATATCAGAGGAAAACAGTAAGCTATGTAACTTGATAAAATATAATTTCCAAATTCCAGTGATTTAGTGTAATTATTAGGGTCTTTCTACTCCACAGTGCGGGAATGGCACTTCAGAAATTTACCGTGATACACTCTAAATTACATTTGAGGTTTCCATCATTTTTCAAATTCTAGTATACCATTTTATGTGCCTGATTATACCTCCTACTAAACTCCAAAGCGAAACCTCTATTACAACTACGCTCATTTTTATTTTTCATGGTTCACACGTAGTGCTTGCCTAGGCAGCACATACACCGAAATTTTCATTGTTCACATGTAGAAGCTACTTCCAACCTGTACAGTGTCTTCTTCTCTGACTTAGCCTAACTTGGCATTTCTCCAAGTTTGGCTTCCTCGGGAATGTTTCCCTAATGATGGCTGCCTATAAAGAGCATTTCTATTAAGTGACGCTCTGGATGTGACCTATAATACTGTCATGTTCTCTAATGGTATCAGCATAATTTGGCATACTTATATCACTTTTCAGGATTATTTCATATTTTTTTCTACAATTTGTGTGTATAAACAATTAGTCTCTTCAAGTGGATTATAAATTATTTTTGTGCAGGGAGTGAAACGTAGTACCACTCACAAATTCATTTTAGTTAGGGTTTCATGACACACACAAAGACCATTCTAGAATTCCTGTTTACTTAGTGTGAGCTTCAGCACAAGAATCTGGTGCTTCAAAATTACTGAATAGGCTGGAAGAATAAAGACAAACATGAATGCCTCTAACTACCCGCTTTACCTACAGCTTTCAGAGAATTAGAAAGGTGTTCCTCTCATTAAGGTAAGAAACTGAAGGATTTCACTACTGATAGGCACAGCTTCCTGTCATATTCAAGCAGGTGATTCAGAAGGGAATACTTCAAAATCATTGCAGAAATTCTTTTTCCCAAGTATATCTATCTGTTTGGTGATGTTGGATGAAGAATAATATTTCCTTGATCTTTCTTCTAACTTCCAGATTTCACATAATTTCATCTCATTGGTGGAACAAAACTGGGGTGTCTCTGTAAGCTCAGGAGTCTAGGAAACATAGTTCCTAGACTTACAGCTCCAGCAAGAGAATGAAGAGTGCAATATGACAGAAGGGTGGTTAAGAGATTTTTCTAAATTGTACCCAGCTGTTGCCTGCATATTTAGATAGAAATGTGTCAATTATTTGAAGTCATTTATCTAAAAAAAATCTGATTTCAATAAATTAGTTAATTCTTATAAATTCACTATTTTAAGATTAAAACTACTATTTATCTGTATTAGATTCCCTCCGTTAGGAAGAGCTGATGAGAATAGAGAGTTTTGTGGTGCCCTGTACAGACAGAATAACCACCCTATTCTGCAGACAGAACAGCTGGTGGCAGCAATATACCAGGAGAAACTAGTTGGGGATGGATTCATTATCCCCATAGGTAGATGGGAGTATTGGCAGTTAAGTCACTGAACCTAAAGTTTTACGATAACTTAAGATGTTTTAAAGTTTTAAAGATTACTCAAGGAGCAGAGCAACTACACTTCTTCCCCAAAGAATGCACACCACATGAGTTTCTTGTAACCTTAACATCACCCTGGGGGTGGTGTAAAATGATGAGTGAGGTTCACGTTAAGGTTTTCCACCAGTTCAGCCATCCATTTAGGACAGCAACCCAAAATGAAATTTTAAATGAGGTATGGAGTCCTGAAAAGTTCTATTTCTGCCATACTCAAGCATAAATTAATACTTTCTAGAGAAGGAAATGGCATCTTGGTTAGATTGAGTTTATGAAGCTAAAGGAAGAATTTTATGGGATTCTACATTTATATTTTTGTACTTGAAAAAAAATATGTGTTTAAACAGTGAAGGTGAAAATGGGTCTCTAAGGCAAGAATGCTAGGTGCTTCTACTCACACAGCTTCGGAAAGCAGGTTTACATCTTCATTCAACTGCTGCAGGATTACTATGGACAGCTAGATAGTTGTAAGTTGTACCTAATTCTCCCTGTTACGTGCTGCTTCCTGCAGTCCAGAGTGGTGGTGTCACCCTTCTAAGGAATATTTGATCAACATTTCACTAGTCTATCAGGGAATATTTTACTGGGAATTATTTTTAGATTTTACTATGGCTATTAAGAGTTATAATATTCATTTTTATATAGCTTCACTTTTTAGCCTAATGTTCTGTTAGATTTGTTATATGAACTGTACAGTATCAGTTATTCTGAATCTGTTGCCATTCATACCTCAATCAAATGATACTAACAATAAAGGTTAGTAAAAGTAGGTGAAAGAATAAAAGAAAAGGAAAATTTACAATATTTGCTAAATATCTGTAATATGTTTTAGTATATAAGGTATTCAATTTTTCTTCTACATTTGAACTCAAGCCTTAGATATTTGTGGATAATTTGCATTTTACATCCATCATTATATTAAATATGTGTATATGCGTGCATAAATGCATGTTTATATATATAATACATAAATAAATATAAATCCTGGACAATTTATCTCAAAAAAAAATCCTTTCAATAAATTAGTTAATTCTTATAACTATTTTAAGATTAAAACTATTTATCTGTATAAGATTCCCTCGATTAGTAAAAAATAGAGAATATAGTCTATATATATATAATGTATATATATAATGTATATATAGAGACTATATAGATTATATATACACAATGTCTATATATATTTATAGACTATATATGTATAAATTATCTAGGATTTATATTTATATATTGTTTTACATGTTATATATTATAAACCATATACATTATGTTACAATTCTGATATAATGTCCATTAATATCATTCTTTTTAATAATAGGCTATTTTGACATGTATTATTTTCACATGTTAAAATGTCAAGTCAGAAGATTTAAAGGGTCTGAAATTTTACCCTAATAATAAGTTCAAAAGTTAGTCCATCACAGTTTCATAGATCCTGGCAGACAAATACAAGCCCTTTGGATCAGAGACAAAAGACCGTCTACTGATCATAGCAGTGGGTGTAACACATAAAGACTGAATCATCTATACATACATTGGAGTGCATTACAGGAGATAAACCCTGAGATTAAGAATCCCTGATTTTATTATGGCGACTGTTCACAAACTTGCCTATTTCTCCCACTTAAGAGAAAGACATTTTCTTAATATTATGGAATACAATTGAAACTTCTCTATCTTTGCTATCTGGAAATGTAAGTAAATCTGCTTCAGTGGAAGCCACTGTATTTTCCCAAGGCTATGGATTTATATAAGCACAAACAGAAGAAAAGGTAGTCTGATGGAATTTGCTGTTAATACCTAATCATGGAGGAACATGAGAGATCTATGGCCAATTGTCTCCTAACAACACATACACATACAAACCATAAATCTATCACATTTATGTTTGACATGAATACTGAAAAAATACAACTATGAGTAAATGTATGTATAAAAATTTAATATACAAATTCTCCTTGTGCTAAAGGAGTAATCACAGCCTTGGATTATATTATATCATAGCCTTGAAAATAAAGCACATACATATAGTAGTTTTGTTAGTTAACTATACGTTAATTATAAAATTATAATTATTAAGTATATAAGTATTAAGAAAATATTCAGAACAATAATTTATCTAATTCTTAGAAGAACATACATGCTATTTAAATAATTCATTTATAGTGATAAAAGGCTAACAAACTAAGTAAAAATGGTTGTGAAATCAGTGTTTATAATGATTGTGGGTTGAATGTTCAGGTTATAAACTTCAATTTACATAAAAATGACTGCTTTGAATGCAGGATTTGAAATTCTTTGTATTGAGAATTATTGTCTCATTGATTTTTTTTCTTATGGAAAAGCAGATGCTCCATATTAGATGTGATTTCAATTCACATTCAACATTTTTATTGCTAATTATTCCTAACTAAATATGTTGTCCATTATCAACAGCCCACTTTGGAGAATACAAAAATGCTGGGGTTTTTTCTTTTTTTCTTAAAACTCAAAATATTTATGTCTAAGATGGAAAGCACTTTAATTTTAGTTATCCTCTCTGCCTTCTCCTGATTGGTTTCATCTTACTAGCTTTAGGAATAAGAAATGATGTTAATACTGGGCCCATGGTGGCACTTTGGAAAGCAGACCAATTATTATATTTAGAGATAAACTAAGAGGAATTTATTATATTTTAGCATTTGTCAATAGAGAATGTTTATAATGAATTTATTCACAGGAATAGAGACAGTGGTTCAATTCTGTTTTATTAAGAGTTTGTGATTGGCAGGGATTCCATACTATATAGGAAACTCCTTTTAATACTCATGATAGGGGCACCTGGGTGGCTCAGTCCATTAAGCATCTGACTCTTGGTTTCAGCTCAGGTCATGATCTCATGGTTCTAGGATCAAGCCCTGCATTGGGCTCCATGCTCAGTGCAGAGCTTTCTTCAGGTTCTCCCTCTCTCTGCCCCTCCCTGCTTGTTCTCCCTCTGTCTAAAAGAAATAAAACCTTTATATACTCCAAAAAAAATACATACTGTTGTATTTGTCTGATTGAATCCTGTGGTAGAGAATTCACCACTTTTCATCTGGAATTTCAAATTCTTCAATTGCTGCATAATTATCACAGATATATTTTTGGTGTCATATAGTGTCAAAATTTTGTGGTAGGTACTATATAACTTCTAGAAACGATTTTAATATACAGTCATATACTCCTTTTTTTTTTTTTTTTGGCAAATAAGAACATTACCTAATATTATCTAGTGACAGACGAAGGCCAGAATTCATTTTTTGTTTGTTTGTCTCCAGTGTTCATCATCTTCGATGTGCTATCTGGTAAGAGTAGTTTTACTCTTTATACCCACTATGGCTTTTGCTGTGGGCCTGGCTAACACTGAAAATTCAAGATAGATGTTGATTGAAAAATAAAGAAAATGTTTCTAAAGTGAACAGAGCAATTAACTGAGCTTTATTTACCCTTAAAGTTGATTTACCACCTGGAATGGGGGAGGGGGAAATTTTGGTAATTGTATAATTGAGAAATTCATAATGTGTAAGACTTGGCTATTTGAAGTGAAAGAATTGTTTGGTACAGTATAGAGCATGTTTCAAAAAGTCTATAAATCCCTTCATTTCACTCAAACTTATTTTTAAAAATATAGATTAATGTTAATATGGTAAACTTGATTTCATTATGTGCAATAAATAAATAAATAAATAAATAAATAAATAAATAAAATGTCTTCACACTAGGTTACCAAAAACGTGTAGAAGTTATTGTATATACTCTTGATGCTCCTTAATTTCTTGCTTGAATCAGAATTACCGGTCTGAATCTTAACCTCAAGTGAGAATTCACATCTGAGAGCCTTTTTTTGAGCCTGAATAGTGAATAGGAAGCCTAGATGTTTTCTTTGGTCCTGCTGTTCTCCATATGCTTCTTTGCTAGGTTCCAATTCCTGTTGTGAGGATTATTATCTGTTGCCAGGATATCATAAATGAGTAGATGATTCTAATCAACCCCAAATACTTCATATTTATAACCCATTCTGCATCAGTAAAACTGACCAAATGAAATTATTTCACTGTGGTTTTCAAAAAGTAAAATGTGTACAAATTTATTTTGTGCATTCATATTCAAAATAGCTCCAGAAATTGCTTAGAACTTATTTTCACATAGTGTTCACCTACATCATAATTATTCTCCATACTATTAGAATCACTTAGTCTCCTTTTCCACTCAGCGTAATTCCAAATCTAAATTATCAGTCATACAGATTAAGGAATTGTAAAAATTAATTTTGTACATTTGCCACAAGTCATTATTCTAATGAATACATTTGTCTTTTTAAAATCTGGTGGGCTAAATCATTTTCCAGTTCAGCTTAAGTACCTTAAATAAAATCTACTGAAGAAGCAATATCCAATCATGTCTTTAGTATAAATGCACAAATTTGGAAAGGTCAGGGAACAGAGTTATGCTTGGAGAGCACTAAAGTAAACTGGGCAGGGTAAGCACTGGAGCAGAACAAAATGATGCTGAAACGAGAGTGAACAAAGCTCGGCTAGGTCAGAAGCCCAGCTAAGCAAACAGAGAACAGTGCTGTGCTCAAAAGAAGAGTAAGAACTCTAGGGAAAGCTTTGAGGCAGTTAGCAAAATTCATTATGACTTCCTCTACTTATAAATGGACTTTAGCTATTTCAATCCCATCTGTGAACTGTCTGGACATACAGAGAGGGATTGCCAAAAACATAATAGTGATAGGTTAATTAGGGGAAAAATCAGTAGGCTACTTTTATTAGACTATTGTTCTCTCAATTTGTTTTTCAAAAATAAGTTATGTAGAACTCCACTTCCATTTATAACAGATTAAGTGCTCCTTGATCAGCCCTACCATTGTAAATCATGTTTAAAATAGAAAAATATAAGAGGCAGTTCTTTTCAGGTATTGGATAACAGGAAGTTCAAGTTTATAATTCATGATAGAAGAAAAATTCATGAGGTGAACCACATGACTAGCTTTGCTCCAAGCTGCATTGAGCTAGAGTCCAAAAAACCATGGTGATTCCCTGCACAAAATGATCAGATCAGAAGAAACATCTAGAATTTTCAGGGTAGGTCCTTAGAAAGTAGATGTATAGGTGGAAGGGCAGCATCAGAAGTCACTGTGGAAGCTCCCCACAAATCCTTAGATGATAGCTAGGCTGTGTATGCACAGGGTAAAACTCAAGGCTGATCAGAGAGGTATTCATTCGTCAGACCTACTACAGATTTGAGACAAGTAGATACATGAGAAGCCAAGCAGCGCTGGGAGATTTTAGATATCGGCTCATCCAAAGTAGAGCAATACGTTTATCACAAAAGGCATCTGGCTGAGACGCTGGGATTACATGTAAGAATCACAACTGCCACATGTGAGAAGAATTCATCTTCTAGACCTGCTCTAACAAAGTTGAAAACCAAGGCTTGACAAGATCTTCACTGAATACAGAGATTGGATTGTAGGTCATGCCAAGTTAGAAGGGCTTTGAAAACACCTTAGATCTTTAATTATACATCTGTATAGTTAATTTACAAATCTGAAACTTAAAGAGTACAAAACATAAAAATGATTAGCCAGTAATTCAACTATCTGCCAGAACCAAAATCAACACAACACACACCACAGGAAGATAGTTCACCGCAGTCTCTATAATAGTTAATCCATAATATAAAGCACACAATTAAAAATTATTAGACATGCAAAGAAACCAGAAAATGTGATCCATCAAGATTCAAACTGTCAACAGAAAGGCTTAGACACAAATAATGAAACTAGTAGACAATGATTTAAAAGCAGCTATTTATAAATATGTTCATGATATTTAAAAAATATAATCTTAATGAGTAAATAGATAAGCGATCTTGTTACATGTGAGAAAGTCTGCATTGTGTGACTGGAGGTCTCAGTCTTTGGATTCGCCATGGGAAGATTTATATGGGGGTCCTCAATTGAATACAGACAGCCAGAAGGAAAGTAACAAGTACCAAAGCACTTTATTAATGCGAAAGTACCCTCTCAAGGTGGGAGAGCAGGCAGGTTCCAGGAGGTGGAACCAGCCCAAGGTTGTTTCGGGATTGGATAGTTGTTGTGTTTCTCTGGGCTACAAGGAACTGTAATGTACAGTGGGGTGGCCTCTAAGGGAGGTTGTGTCCAACCATTTGGGGAACTCCTCCCACAGGTTTTTGACCCTGCAAGGTTTAGACCAGAACCATCATGGCAGCCTTTTTCAGGGGTGGAGGAAAGGGGGGTGGTACCCACAATGCAAATGCACTATAATGAGTCTAAGGGTTACTCTCAGGCAGAGGTAGTAGAAGGTAGTGCATGCTCCTCACCTGTGGCTCTTGATCTCTCTGCCCTGAGGTCTTGGAAGCCACAAGGTCAGGATGTTGTGTTCCCCAGGGCTTTTAGTGTGTAGCTTATTTATCACTGTCCTTGCCTCCAGCTCATGTCACTATCATTTCCCTTCAGGGACTTGGGACTCTGATTGGGGGCATTCTTTCCACTGCTCATGTCTAGCTTCTACCTAACAAACTCAATATAGAAACAGATGCTATAAATAAAGTACCAAATAGAAATTCTATAACTGAAGGGTGTAGTCACTAAAAGGACCATTGCACTGGATGACTAATACAGATTTAGTGAACTTGAGCAGTAACCAGTTTGAAAGATTAAATCCAAGAACCAGGGAGGAAAGACTAAAGAAAATTAATAGAGGACCTTGTGATAAAATATCAAATGTCAAACATACCTGTATAGGAATCCTAGGGGAGAAAAGAATGAGAGTAGGGCAGGAAAAAAAAAAAAAGATTTAAACATATAATAACTGAATTTTTCTAAAATTAGAGGAGGGGAATCAGTAATATACAGATTTAGAGTTTAGCTATCTCTTAGCAAGATAAATACAAAGAAAACCAGACGTAGTCAAATCATAGGCAAACTCAAAAACCAAAGATAGAGGGAAAATATTAAAAGTTGTCACAGTGACAAGATGTAATATAGAGAAGAAACCAAATACATAAAGAGTGGCTAATTACTCATTCATCAGAGACAATAAGGGTAGAAATAATGGCTCAAGATTTTAAAAATACTGGAAAAGAAAAACAAAATGAAACATTTCCATTCCTGGAATACATTTATTAATCATTTCCCATATACTTAATTGATTAATCCAATGCATTTTTCATATTACAGCCAAGATGCTTTTTAATATGTAAATATACTCATATAACATTCCTGCTTCTAATTCTTTACTAGCTGCCATTTGTCCTGATGATAAAATCTAAACATATCATTTCTAAATGTAGTATATAAGACACTTCAGCCTAATTTTTCAACTCCACCTTCATACTTTCTATAAAATCAAGTTATATTGAACTTCTCTCTTTTCCAACAAAACGCCTTGTTTCCTCTTTCATCCCTGACATTTGAACATAAAGTTTTCTCTTATCCCAATCTCTTCTGCATATAATCCTTCACATTATGTTCAGTTAGTTTATTACTTAGGGTATTCTAGGTTATAATGTGGAAACAGACAACCCCCAAATTAGAGTGACTTAAAACACCAAAGGTGTAAAATTGTCTCATGCAAGTTATGATGCTGGTTGAGGAAACTCGCCAGAGAAACCAACCTCCAGTCTTTATACCATGTGCTTCCATGAGTGCTGGGGCAGAGGAAGAAAGGTGTAGAGAGTGGCGTTCTAGCATTGTCACACCTGTTCTAGGAAGAAACATGTAACACTTACACTCCAAATCCATTGGCCAAAAAGGCAGGAAAGTATCATCTCCCACTATGCTAGGAGGAGAGGACAAATTCCCTATTGCAATGAATAGTAATTATTCATATCTGATAACTGCTACTGATCCTACCTCATTTTAATGTGAGATGTTATTTTCTCTTTGAAGAATTTCTCCCTCACAGCTCATCCCATTTCAGTCTTGATACTCCTCTCATATTTTTTTCTAGTGCATACCATGGATTGCTTACATCAGCAATTATGTTGTTCTACTAGTATTTATTTATTTATATATGTCCCCCTTGGTATAAGGAAAACTACAGAAGGTCATTTTGCAAAAGAATGCCTACTGTGATGGCAAAATTATACGTGATTTATTGATATTACTTAAATATACAAATATATCAGTCATTACACAAAAATCATCAATAGTTTTAGGAAGAATTTAGTCCTATACTTTCATAGTATTTTATCTAAAGTGAAAAGTTAAAAACACTTACATGTCACTGAAGTATTATGGAACTCACCATTCTTAGACATACTGTACAAAATATTATTTAACACGGTAAAGAAATAATAGACTAAAATCTACTCATTAAAATGGAGAATTAAAAGGAAAATTAAGAAGTAAATAAAAAATGCTGAATGTGATGATCTGATATATCATTTGTAACTATTTTATATCTAAGATTCTTGAAGATCTTGCAAGCATCCGATTTTTTTTAGTTGGTAGTTTGAGTTTCTGAGATCCCTATCAAATAAATTATAATCTAAAAAGTGTAGGATGACCTCTTTAAAATACATTGCAACAAAACATGTCACTCCATGAATGCTACTGCGGCTTTAGTGTACTGTTCAAATACCATACCCCTCAATATTATGTACGATCAGCATATTTCAGATTTGCCCTACTTATACAAGGAATGCAAAAAGAAAAGCAAAAACAACATCTATTTGTTTGGATATCTCCTATATTCACACCCCATAATAATCATCATACAGTTTTTTTCAGGTTTAAATAGCAAAAACTTATTTATCCTCATGGTTGAAGGAAATAATGTAGTGCTAGTACTTACATAACTGAAGCATAGAAAACTCAGTTGAGTTTTACCAAAACAAGCATGGAAATTTATATGAATCAAGAATTATCCAAATTCTTGGGAGAAAATAATGGCTTAGAAATATTTATGAAACAAGTAAGAGGGAATTCCAAAGATAATGCCACCAAACTATCCTTTACATGTATGTATGTATAAGTATAGCTATTTTTGTCATAAAATAAAATCAATTCCTCAATTTAAATAAAGGTAAAACATAGTGGAAGTTTTTTTACCCAGTAAAATGATATCTTTGAATATGATGAATAACTAATGTTTAAAATGTATTTTATAAAATGTTAATATAAAGGTATGTTTGAGATAGGCTGTAAATATTAGGAAAAATATGTAATCATGGTTAATAATGGTATTTAAATAATAGCCAATATTATTTGAAAAAATATATTACTTGGCTAAGTAAATGTAGTATTTCATTTAAAAATAAAATATAAAACAAAATTAAGCAATTGGAAAAAAGGATATTCAGTATTTAGTATTTTATGAAGGAATAAAAATTTATTGTAGTCATCGAATTTGAAGATTTTTTCTTTATATTCAAATTTAGCACCAAGAACTTATTAATTCTACAACAAAAATAATAAATGCCATAGAAATTTACTTATTTTTAGTTATGAAAAATTTAACATTTGGGGCGCCTGGGTGGCGCAGTTGTTAAGCATCTGCCTTCGGCTCAGGGCGTGATCCCGGTGTTCTGGGATCGAGCCCCGCATCAGGCTCCTCCTCTGGGAGCCTGCTTCTTCCTCTCCCACTCCCCCCACTTGTGTTCCCTCTCTCGCTGGCTGTCTCTCTCTGTTAAATAAATAAAATCTTAAAAAAAAAATAAAAATTTAACATTAAATACTATGTACAAAATGTAAAGTAAATTTAACAATATCCTTAGTTTGAAGAGAAAAGCAGAACTAAAGTAGCAGTTGCATTAACAAAAAGAGAAACATAAATATAATCAAGGTAAATTTTGCTGCCTAGGTAGTAATACATCCCTTATTTTAGAAAACAAGCACTTAATATATAGAACTATAAACTTCATTTTTTTTTTCTCTGTTTTCTCTTCCATTTGGGTAATCATGGAGCCATTTGGGGTATGTACAGGCAATGTATGGTACATTGTATCAGCCAATAGAAGACAGTTGAGTTCATTATACTTTAGTCACATATGACTTAGAAATCATTTCATCTTTAGTAAATAGTATGAGGAAGGAAAACAGAGTAAATACTTCCTTGGAAGACATTCTGAGTGTCAAGGAGATTATGAGTGTCAATGCTCTTTCTTTTGGGGCTCTTGGGAATGTGTCAGGCCAAAGCATGCTAGTGCACAAAATATTTTTGTTAATTTTTCTTTACTTCACAAATATATTCTTTGTATATTTACTTATTTTTAAAAGAAGAAATCATTGCTGGGCAATGCCAAAAGAAAAGAAAATTACTGGTGTCAGGTCGAATCCCAAATTGACTATCACACTCAGATAATCACCATGACTCAAATTCTTTCTCTTCAGAAGGCAATTTAGAGACCATCTGTTTTTACTAAAACCTAGATCTTAATGCAGGGGAGAGAAGGCATTGTTCTGCCACTCCATTCCAAAAAGTTTCAACACATATTCATCTTCCTGAATAGTTTTAAATAAACACAACTTTCCTCACTTTGTCATATAGATAAGTACTGGACACCTGCTATGATGCTTATTTCCTTGAATCCAGTTGTGAGCTATGTGAGAGCCAATGCTAGACAAGGAGAAAGCAACTAATTCCAATGCAGTTACGGTAGAAATGCATCTTGAAGGACAATGAGGTCCGCGAAGCTTGAAGAATAAAGCAGTTTAAGGTCCTGGTTTCTGATAAGATTACAGGGCAAAGAAAAAGTAGCAAATATCACAAGTGAAGTAAATGAAGAATATAATAATCTAAGATATCTCTTTTCTGTCTTGTATTTTCCAAAATACACTTACTAGCTAAATTAACTGAATGTTTTAATATAACTTTTAAGTATTCATGCCTCTTCTGAAATTTGGATATTCTTTTTTTTTTTTAAGATTTTTTTATTTATTTGACAGAGAGAGACAGCCAGCGAGAGAGGGAACACAAGCAGGGGAGTGGGAGAGGAAGCAGCAGGCTCCCAGAGGAGCAGGGAGCCCGACGTGGGGCTCTATTCCAGGACCCCAGGATCATGCCCTGAGCTGAAGGCAGACGTTTAACGACTGAGCCACCCAGGTGCCCCATGAAATTTGGATATTCTAAACTGTTCTTGCAAAAAGTAAATAAGGAAAACTGGAAAAATTCTATAAAAATAATTAACTGTAAAAATGAATTTTAATTGATTTTTGTGTTCTGCTTATATATTCATGTTTTTATTTTCATAAAATTGAATTGAAACAATTACCTGACTTTGAAAACTTTATCTTTTCTTTTCTTTCTTTTTTTTTTTTTTTTTTTTTTTTTTTTTTTTTTTTTTTTTTGAGAAGGAGAGAGAGTGCAAGTGGGGATAGGAGGGAGGGGGGGAAGAGGGAGAGAGAGACTCTTACGCAGGCTCCGCACACAGAGCAGAACCAGATATAAGGTTCAATCTCACAACCCTGAGAACATGACCTGAGCCAAAATCAAGAGTTGGACACTTAACCAATGAGCCACCCAGGTGCCCTGAAAACCCTTTATCTCTCTTGATAATTCGTCTTTTTTTTCAGTCCTAACAAAAACACACAACTGCCTACAGAAAATAATGACAGAAAAGAGAAGAAATATGTATTGACTGCATACGTATTTATATGTTTGTATATATATACGTGTGTGTGTGTGTGTATCTATATATACACATATAAAATGTGAGAAGCGGGGCACTTGAGTGGCTCAGTCAGTTAAGCATCTGCGATCCGCTCAAGTCATGATCTCAGGGTACTGAGCCCCTGCATTGGGCTCCCTGCTCAGTGGGGAATCTGTTTTCCCTCTGCCCCTCCCCTCCACTCATTCTCTCTCCCTCTCTCAAATAAATAAATAAATATAATCTTTAAAAAAAATAAAATGTGAGAAGTGATCACTATTTTTAAATTTGGAAGAAAGTTGATATAGAGGGTTTAAAATTATGTAATGGAAATGTGAAATGAAAGAATAATTCTTTGATGTCTCTGATTGTTAAATAAGGCAAAAGCAGCAAATCCAGTGACTATAAAAAATAACAACTTAAAGCTGCATACATATAGATTTCATAGGGATGACACTTTAGCAAAAGTTTAACCATGAAATGAAATGGCATAAAAGGAAGAGAAAAAGAAATTAAAATAAGAATAGGCCTTTTTAGGCCCCGAATCTCCAAGGAACTATTGAAAAGGAAAAACAAAGCTGGGGGCATCACAATGCCGGATTTCGAGCTGTACTACAAAGCTGTGATCACAAAGACAGCATGGTACTGGCACAAAAACAGACACATAGACCAATGGAACAGAATAGAGAGCCCAGAAATGGACCCTCGGCTCTTTGGGCAACTAATATTTGATAAAGCAGGAAAAAACATCCGGTGGGAAAAAGACAGTCTCTTCAATAAATGGTGCTGGGAAAATTGGACAGCTACATGCAAGAGAATGAAACTTGACCACTATCTCACACCATACACAAAAATAAACTCCAAATGGATGAAAGACCTCGATGTGAGACAGGAATCCATCAAAATTCTAGAGGAGAACATAGGCAACAACCTCTACGACATCGGCCAAAGCAACCTTTTTCATGACACATCCCCAAAGGCAAGAGAAACAAAAGATAAAATGAATTTATGGGACTTCATCAAGATTAAAAGTTTCTGCACATCCAAGGAAACAGTCAGAAAAACTAAGAGGCAGCCCACGGAATGGGAGAATATATTTGCAAATGACACTACAGATAAAGGACTGGTATCCAAGATCTACAAAGAACTTCTCAAACTCAATACACGAGAAACAAATAAACAAATCAAAAAATGGGCAGAAGATATGAACAGACACTTTTCCAATGAAGACATACAAATGGCTAACAGACACATGAAAAAATGTTCAAAATCATTAGCCATCAAGGAAATTCAAATCAAAACCACACTGAGATACCACCTTACGCCAGTTAGAATGGCAAAAATAGACAAGGCAAGAAACAACAATTGTTGGAGAGGATGTGGAGAAAGGGGATCCCTCCTACATTGTTGGTGGGAATGCAAGTTGGTACAGCTACTCTGGAAAACAGTGTGGAGGTCCCTTAAAAAGTTAAAAATTGAGCTACCCTATGATCCAGCCATTGCACTACTGGGTATTTACCCCAAAGATACAGACGTAGTGAAGAGAAGGGCCATATGCACCCCAATGTTCATAGCAGCAATGTCCACAATAGCTAAATCGTGGAAGGAGCCGAGATGCCCTTCAACAGATGACTGGATTAAGAAGTTGTGGTCCATATATACAATGGAATATTACTCAGCTATCAGAAAGAACGAGTTCTCAACATTTGCTACAACATGGACAGCACTGGAGGAGATAATGCTAAGTGAAATAAGTCAAGCAGAGAAAGACAACTATCATATGATTTCTCTCATCTATGGAACATAAGAACTAGGATGATCGGTAGGGGAAGAAAGGGATAAAGAAAGGGGGGTAATCAGAAGGGGGAATGAAACATGAGAGACTATGGACTATGAGAAACAAACTGAGGACTTCAGAGGGGAGGAGGGTGGGGGAATGGGATAGACCGGTGATGGGTAATAAGGAGGGCACGTATTGCATGGTGCACTGGGTGTTATACACAACTAATGAATCATCGAGCCTTACATCGGAAACCGGGGATGTACTGTATGGTGACTAACATAATATAATAAAAAATCATTTAAAAAAAAAAAAAAAAAGAATAGGCCTTTTTATATTTTTTACATAAAAGCAAACCTTAGTTACTCATATCAACACATGTAAGTGTATAGTTCATTGCAGCTTCTTGGACGTCTGTAAAAATAAAGAAAAGTAAATTACAGATATTTTTAATGAAATAAGCTCCCAGACGGTCATGACTCTCAATAGTGCTTATCATGGAAGATATTTTCTTTGCTCTTTAAGCATGAAAAAAGGAGGTATGTTTAATGGGTCCATAGGGATGATAGTTTGTTTTCAAATCTGCTTCGCAAAATGTTGGCTTTGAAGGTTTTTTTTTTTTTTTATGTTCTAAGATTGGAATTTTGGAGTTCTTGTTTTTCATACTGTTTTTCTATAATCAAAAGATAAACATAATAAAGTGTTTAAAGGAATAAAGAATAATTCTGTTTGAAATCATAAAAAAGTCCTAACAAAATATACAAAACCAAACATGATGTCTTTGTTTAAAACATCATCTAGTATTAACAGCAGCAAGAATAAAGTCAAATATTCAACACTTTCTCTTGATCTTTTAGTACGTTTTTATTTTTGAACAGATCCTTGCAATGTGTTTTGCATTATAAGCAATATAGAGAGAAAAAATTTTGATGTGTTAGAACCTGCTGATAGTTAACAGTTGCCACTTTAACAAATGGATACACAAATACATCTAGCTTAGCATCCCTGATAATATTTTAATAAAGGATCAATATGGAAATCTTTGTATGACTTAGTAGATACATGAAGTTATCTGAAGTGTTCTAGTTTTAACTCCTTTTAAGAGCAAAAGATTGTTACAATTGTAGATCCAGTGAGAAAAATTGGGAGACATTTATATAAACCTGAGCATTCAAGACATAATTTATTGATCATTCTAAAAATGACAAATTTATTGATTACTATTTTCAAAACTAACTCTGTGTTTTAAGATAGTAGGAAATGGCTGGTTAATATAATGATTTAAGTGTTTTATTAGTTAAAAATTAAACCAATAGTTAGTACTTCTACTTAAATTAAAATGTACACCCTTGAAAAAAAATAAAATATAAAGTGTACAATCTTGAAAAATAATAGGTAACACAATGAAAATCACTAGGAAAAAAGATGAAAGGGATTTTAAAATCATTACACTTTAATCCAAATTGTGCCAATAATTTTACTACTTCTTCATCCTGGTATCTAAAATCCATTCACAACTTCCAAGAAATAGATCTCAGAGATTAAGATCTAAAAACCAAGAACTAGTTCTATAATCTCTTGCTATTTATAGTTCTCAAACTCTGAAGAAAAAATGAAGACCTTTAGAATGGTATCAATTTCCCTGGATTTACATAAAAAGAAATTGGAAATAATGTTATAGCTCCTGCCTTCCACCACCCTGCATAGTACACACCTGCTCTAACAACGATTAAATATTGCATCATTGGATTGTACTAGCAAATTATTTATTTTAAAATGTATACCTCCTGGGGCGCCTGGGTGGCACAGCGGTTAAGCGCCTGCCTTCGGCTCAATTTTAAAATGTATACCTCCTTATCACTCTAATCATGATCCATTCACCTTGTGTCTTTCTACACATCACAACACAAAATTTATAAATTTATTAGAGTCAGGCATTATTTTATTCTGTCCCACAAAATACATAATAATCATCACCAGTTTTGATGCACATCCAATTTCATGAACCTTTTTACTAGGTTCCAGAAATTGGTAAATATACAAAATAATGACTCTGCATCATAAAAATTAAACACACACACACACACACACACACACACAAACAAAAAAACACCTTAAAGATGGAGAGAGCTGGAAGAAGTAGTCTCTCCAACTCTACAGAAAAAAACAATTAGGAAAATGGAAATTAATGACTATTCATGAACTTGTCAGAAAACTCATGTCTCAGGACAGAGTCATATAAAACCTAGAGGTATAGAACTTGAGCATTTATTTAAATGAAGCAAACGTCAGTGGATACAGTATAATCTGATAGACTATTTGACCAGTAACACTGACAAATTGTTGGGCTGGTATGAAAGTATGAAGCTCCTGAGTTTGGAGTCATAGAAGAATTCCCACTCATTTATAGCCTTTCCTGCCAGGAATCTCACTAGGCTCTCGCAAGGAGGACTAGGGACAATATTAAAAAGTATGCCCTACTTAATTCAGGTTAAAGGTGGGGAATGGCAGCCATTGTGAACTCTAGCCAGTTCCTTTCCACCTTCTCCTTCACAGAACAAGTTATTTGTAGGATAAAGGATACCAAGGACTGTGGCTCGGTGCAATGCTGGAATATCATCTCAGTTGAGAGAGAGGAAGGAAGGTCTCTACTGATTCATCTAATATATCTCACCTAGGTAACAAAATAATTAATCCTCAGGGGGAAGGTCTTCAACTGTATAACATAAGGATTCTGAGATTTATCAACTGCACATGTGGGAAAGGTATTGAGTGGAGGAGAGGTCTATGCTTTGATGAGAGGCAGGACTACTTGCAAGGACCAAAACTGATATGCAAATCAATGTGTTTCCCAAATACAAGCTTAATCCTTACATCAGGAAAGCCTCTATCCCTATCACCGTATAAACAAGCCCTGAGTAAAATAGGATTTGGGAAGAATTGGAATAACTGTCAGAAAAAGGCTCTCTTTGAGGAGCAGCCCGAGGAGGAGGATGTCTCCAAAGTCAAACAAGGAGAAAAAAGTAAACTCTAAATTTACTAAGAAAGGAACAAAGAACCTCAAACAGAAACCAACTGTTGCTTAGAATAACAAAAATCCCAGGGCACCTGGGTGGCTCAGTCATTAAGCATCTGCCTTAGGCCCAGTGCCTGATTCCAGGGTCCTGGGATCCAGCCCCGCATCGGGCCCCCTGCTCTGCTGGGAGCCTGCTTCTTCCTCTCCCACTCCCCCTGCTTGTGTTCCCTCTCACTGGCTGTCACTCTCTCTGTCAAATAAATAAATAAAATCTTAAAAGAAAAAGAATAATAAAAATCCCTACATCATAGGTCCAGCAGAAACAAAAATAAGTATTCTTCCCCATGCATAATATTTACCTCAGTATCTGTTATCCTATAAAATATGTCTGATTTTCAACAAGAAAATTAATATATTAAGATTAATATATTAAGAGCTATAATGGAAAAAGTGGGCAACATGCAAAACCAGCTAGGTGATTCCATCAGAAACTCTAAGAAGGAAATACTAAAAATCAAGACCACAGTAATAGAAATGAAGAATGCTTTTGATATGCTCATAAGTAGACTTGTCATAACCAAGGAAATAGTCCATAAATTTGAAGGCAGAGTAAATGAAATTAAACAAACACAGAGTAAGAGGGAAAAGGAGGAGGAGGAGGAGGAGAAGAAGAAGAGAAGAAATAACAAACAAAACCAATGCATGTAGAACAATTCCTCCAAGAGCTGAGGGCCAATATCAAATGTTTAAAAAAATGAATGACAGAAAGTGGAAAAAAAGAGAGTAAGCAGAAACAAAAATATCTGAAGGAAGAACACTTAGAACTTTCCAAAATAGTGACGAATCCCAAACCACAGATCAAGAAGCTCAAGAGCAGAGCAAGTTAAATATCAAAATACAAACACACACTCACACACACCTAAGTGTAACATTTAGTATCCAAATTTCTTAAAACCAGAGACAGAGAGAAAATCATAAGAGCAATCAGATGGTTTAAAAAATATTTTTCTTAGAGGAGCAAAGGATAAAAATTACAGCAGACTTCTCATCAGAAATCACAGAAACAAGACAAAAAAAGATATTTTTGAATTCTGGAAAGAAAAAAGAAATAACTGCCAACTCATAATTCTATATCTACTAAAATATTATACAAAAAGAGAGAGAAATAAGGCCTTTCTCAGGAAAATGAGAGCTGATAGAATTTATTGTCAGACCTATTATACATGAAATGCTAGAAGTTCTTCAGACAGAAGGATATGCTATGGAACAAAATATCAGATCTACATAAAGAAATGAAGAGGAACAAAAGGTAAATTACTATAAAATACACTTTTTTTTATTTTAATGGCTATAAAAGTAGTACTGATTCTTTAAAGCAGTAATAGGAACAATGTGTTGGGTGATTACAGCATATGTAAGTGCAACATATATAACAATAGTGCGAAAGATGGAAAGAGAAATTGGAGTATATGTTTCATTACCTGTGAAGCAATGAAATATTTGAAGGTGGAAATAGGATATTTAAAAATTTATATTGTAAATCCTAAGGAAACCACTTAAAGTAGATAAGAATGCACACACAAGAGTCAACAGAGGAAATAAAATGGAATCATAAAAGATACTCAAACAAAACCATAGAAGGCAAAATAGAAGCCAAGGAAACAACAAATTCAACAAATAAACAGTTTAACAAGAAGGTTGATTTTAATTTCACTATATCAACAATCACCTTAAATGTAAACTGTCTAAAATATATGAGCTAAATGTCAGATTTTCAGATTATATATAAAAGAAAAAAAATATGCTTTCTATGATAAACTCACATAAATATAAAGAATGAGAGAGGTTATGAAAAGGGATAGAGAACAATACACCATGAAAGAAACTAAGAAAAAATTGTGTTGAAACAGCAATATTAATTTCAGAATGTGTTAACCTCATTACAAGGAAGATTATCAAGGATAAAAAGAAACTATGCATAACTGATAAAGAAGCCAATTCGTCAACAGACATAGTAAGCCCAAACAACATGCAGATAACAATAGAGCTTCAAAAATGTATGCGGTAAAAACTAATTGATCAAGGGGGATAAACAGACAAATTCCAAATTATAGAGACTTAAACACTGCTTCCTCAGTAAGTGATTAGAAACAAATGGCAGAAACTCAGTACACAAATACATGACCTAAACAGCACTATTAAATTTGACCTAAATGACATTTATATAACACTCCATCAAACAGCGACAGAATATGTCTGTTTCTTAAGTGCACATGAAACACTCACTCATTAGATTTTTAAACTAAAAATGACTAAGATTTTTCTGTAAATCATACAAGGTATATTCTGGGATATAATGTAATATAGCATTCAGAAACAGAAAGATATCAGAAAACGCCATAATTATTTGGGAATTAAACAATACACTCTTGACTACTTCATGAGCCACACAAACACACACACACACACACACACACACACACACACACACAGTTGACCCTTGAATAACAGGGTTTGAACTGTGTGGGTCCACTTAAAGGTGAATTTTTTTCAATAAATATAATATAGTACTGTAAATGTATTTTCTCCTGAAGAATTTTTTAAAGATTTTATTTATTTATTTGAGAGAAAGAGAACGTGTTCGAGAGACAGAGATTGAGCATGAGCAGGGGGAGGGACAGAAGGAAAAGCAACTCCCCACCGAGTAGGGAGCCTGATATGGGGCTTGACCCCAGGACCCCAACCACCATCATGACCTGAGCCAATGCAGACACTTAGCCAACTGAGCCACCCAGGTGCTCCTCCTGAAGATTTTCTTAATAATATTTTCTTTTCTCTAGCTTACTTTATTGTAAGAATACAGTACGTAATACATACAACATACACCATATGTGTTAATTGACAGTTGTCAGTAAGGCTTCTGGTCAACAGTAGATTACTAGGAGTTAGATTTTTGGGGAGTCAGAAGTTATACATAGATTTTCAACTGCAAGAGGGGATTAGTACCCTTAATCCCCACATTGTTCAAGGGTAAAACTATATATATGTGCTTAAAATATGTAGTGTGTATATATATACAAACAATATATTTATATACACATAAACAGCAGTCCATTATTTCTTATGAACATAGGTCAAAAAATTTCAAATAAAATATTAGAACTTCAAATTCAACAATACATAAAAAGGATAATGAATCACAACCAATTGAGTATCACCTCAGGAATGCAAGACTGGTTAAACACTTGAAAATAAATTTGTGTAATCATTATTTTAACAAACAAAATAATAAAAGCCATAATCACATCAATGTATGTAAAAAATGCATTCCAAGAAATGCAAAATTATTTTGTGATAAATAAACCTATCAGCAAACTAGAAGTGAATGCTCTTAAACTAATAAATGTTATCTAGAAAATTCCTACAGATATTATAATACTTAATGGTAAGACATTGAAAGATTTCCCACTAAGATCTTCAATAAGGCAAGAATATTCTTCAACATTTCTATTCAGCATCATAGTGCAATGAAGCAAAACAAATAAAAGGCATACAGGTTGGAAACACCTCTATTTGAAGATGCCTTGATTGCCTATGTAGAAGAGAAGTTTTCAATTGTGGGTGATTTTGCCCTCTAGGTGACATTCAGAAACGTCTGGAGACAATTTTGGCCATTGCAAGTGGGACTGTGCCATTGATAGCTAGTGGGTAGATGCCAATGTGAGATTCCAATGATGGTAAATATCCTACAATATAGAGCACAGCACCCACCGCCCCAACCCCCCCACAGACAAGAATCCAGCCCTAAATGTCAATAGTGCCAAGGATGAGAAACTCTAATTTAGAAAATTTTAAATAACCAACACAAAACTCCTTCAAGTAAGAGTTAGTTTACCAAGGTTGCAGGGTACAAGGAGAATACACAAAAGTTGATTTGAAAGTTGAAAGAAAATACCATTTATAATAGCACTAAATTTAAAATATTTACTTACAAATGTAACAAAATATATACAGGATATGTACATGGAAAATCACAAAAAAACAATAAAACATATCAAAGAAGACATAGATTAAATTTTCATCAATATGATCTACACAGTAAATGCAATACTAATCAACATATCAGTAATTTTTCCTGTATATATTGATAAGCTGATTCAAAGTTTACATGGAAAGCTCACGGAAAATAGTGACGCCAGAAATAGACTAATTTAATCATTGGGTTTCTAACAAAAGAATAAAGGCAATTTATCTTGTCAATTCAATTGTCAACAGATGATGCTAAAAAATTGGATGTTCATATACAAAAACAAAAAAAGATCAATAATATCTAATGAAGTATGCCATAATTAATTCAAAATGTATCATATGTTTAAATGTGAAATGTAAACTCTAAAATTAAAAGGAGAAAATGTGTATGGGACTTGGGTTTGACCATGAGGCTTGGATACAATATCAAAAATACTATCCTTAAAAAAAAAAATTGGACTTGGTCAAAACTAAACACTTGTGCTCTGCAAAAGGCACTGTTAAGAGAACAAGACAAGTCAAGAACTAGGAGCAAATATTTGAAGCTCATGTATCTGACAAAGAAATTATATCCAGAATAAAGAGAGAACACTTAATTCTTAACAATAATATAAAAAAAAATAACCAAGTAAAAAAGCAGGCAAAAGAACTGGACAGGCAGAAGGCATAAAGATGGCAAATAAACATTTGAAAATATATGCAACATTATTTCTCATTAAGGAATTGTAATTTAAACTCACAGTGAGATACTACCACTACATACTTTTTAGGTTGCCTAAAATGCAAAGCTTGACAACACCAAATACTAATGAGCATGCAAAGCAACAGTTCTCTTTTATTACTGGTGGGATTGTTACATGGTACTAACACTTTGGAAGACTGAATACATAGCCCAGAATTCAAACTGCATGTTCACACTAAAACCCATAGGTGAATGATTATAGACGCTTGCTTTATAACTATTAAAAACTTCAACAAGGGAATAGACGCATAAAACTGTGGCACATCTATAAAATGGAAAGCTATTCAGTTATAAAAAAGGAACATGCTATTGATTCATGCAACAACATGGATGAAAGTTAAATGCATTTTGCTAAATGAAAGAATCTAGACCCCAAAGGCTGAATATTGCAGGATTCCATACATTTGACCTTCTGGAAAAGAAAATGATAGAGACAAAAAGACAGCTGTGGTTGCCAAGGGTTGGAGGACAGAGAGTAGTTACCATAAAGGGCATACATGGGAAATTTTCGGGTGAGGGAACTATTCTGATAGAATCATGCAGGTGGAAACATGGTTTTATGTATTTATCAAAAACCCAAAGAAGTGAACATTACAAGTGAACTTTGATCTCTGCAACACCCCCAAACAAAAAATCCAAGATATTGAATAATCCTAAGGAATGCAGGCTACATCACAATTTCAGTTATGAGTTTCATCCTTTCATTTTTTTCTACATCTCAAGTTCTTCAAAAGGAATTTGATGTAGACTGTAAAGCTTCTAACCGATATTTGAAATGGGTGCAAACTTTCAGGCAAATAGGAAGATTACTCTTTCCTACTCCCTTGAAAATAGGGAGTAGGACTAACTTAGGGCAGTAAAATGTGAGGTGAAGAGGAGTGTGTCACTTCTGCGTAGAAGCATTTAAGAGGGGTGCCTGGGTGGGTCAGTCAATAAGCGTCTGCCTTCGGCTCAGGGCGTGATCCCAGAGTCCTGGATGGAACCCCACATCAGATCCCCACACCCCCCACTGGGAGCCTGCTTCTTCCTCTCCCACTCCCCCTGCTTGTGTTCCCTCTCTCACTGGCTGTCTCTCTCTGTCAAATAAATAAATAAAATCTTAAAAAAAAAAAAGCATTTAAGAGTTACTTTGTGATTTTCCATACCCGTTCCTGCTATTATAATATTGGAACTGAAGGTTAATAGGAATGTCATAAAATCAAACTAGCCTGAAATGTGGCATTGCATTGTTTATTAATGCCCTGGAGAAACATTTGGAGACAGAGCAGAGCAAACATTGCATGAAATAAATTTATGTTTTGTAAAGCCACTCGTAATTTGAGGTTGTAGGTTATAGCAGCATAATCCAGTATACCTTTACTTATATAGAAATTTTCATTCAATTATTTAAATTTCTAAGACTTTCATTTTTTAAAGATTTTAGATTTTATTATTTATTTGAGAGAGAGAGAGAACATGAGCAGGAGCAGAGGCAGAGGGAGAAGCAGACTCCCCACTGAGCAGGGAACCGGATATGGGGCTCAATCCCAGGATCCCAGGATCATGACTTGAGCCAAAGGCAGACACTTAACCGACTGAGCCACCCAGGTGCCCCACAAGACTCTCATTCTTATTAATAATTTGGTTTTACTCTCTCAGCCCTTCACTGAAAATGATCCCTTGCATATTGTTATTGTAATTAATATATTCCTAATGTCTTCCACCTGGCACCTTTCAAATAGCATTTTGCATTGATAACCAACTTTATAAGAAAGTTTTCAATATAATACTGTCATTGCAGAAGTTTATAACATATATGGGGGGAGTCACTCCTACTCAAATCATTCAGAAATGTGGTCACATCTGGAACATCTTGAAATCTTTCTCAAAATATATTTTTATTTAAATATGTTCATTTTTTTAAAATGTTCATTTTTATATTGTTTTTAAATATAGGTATGTGTCTGTGTGTGTAATTTCACCACCAGCAATGTCCTGAGAGTTTGTTTCCCGTGTTTCTGCAGTACTTGATATTATTCAATCTTTTACTTTTCATAATTATGATGAATATATTGTAAAATCCATTTTAACTGCTTTGTCTGATTTGCCAGATAAATGGATAATATCTGCAAATGTGAAAATAATCTTTGTTTCCACTACCACTGTACTTATGTCCATTTGCTGTATTATGACTCCAAAGTTCAGTGTTTTTGCTAACAGACCCAGAAAACAAATTCTTGATGACATAGGTCAGAAGATACCTTTCCTTTGAAAACTCCTATAATATTCAATTCAAAATTTTTACTTCTCTGTTTAAAAAACAAAATACTCCACTCCCCAGAAAAATGCTTTATGGGCTTTTCTGCATCCTTTTGTATAAAGTAGGTAGCTGAAAAAGAAAGCAGGCTCTCTATCTTTTCCAACTTTGCATTCAGTGTCTTTCATTTTAGAGGTCTTCAATAAACATTTGGTTCAATTGATAAACATCTTAAAAACTCCTATCTAGAATCAAATAATAAGGAAAATAACTTTAAGACATCAGAAAATGTTTTGGGAGTGATATATTGTTGAAATGATATTAATGTCTTACCTTTTATAAAAAATAGCTCTTCATTATAATTGAAAACAAGTAAAATATCATGCAATAAGATGTTTAGCTCCAATCATTACATTTAGCTACAATCATTAAAAATATTTCAACATAACTCTGTCTTTCCATAGTTGTACTTCAAATAGTTACGGTGACATGAAATGTAAAAGGAGATTTTTATCCATTTTTATACTCCATTTTGTCTTAACTTGTGCCCCAAGTATAATGGCTTTCAGAATTGTGGGGGTTTTTTCTCCTTAAATAGTTCCTCAACTTTATATATTTGAGAAGTCAGTAAATGTAAAATAAATTATGACAAATATTTTCAATCTAAATATTTATATTTCATAAATATTTTGCAATTGCCTTCCATTGTTTACTAAGAATTGCTAACTAAATAGGGTTTCAGATATTCCTTTAGGCAACCAATGTGTTTTCAGAGAAATATTGGAGGTAAGAGGCAGTTAGAACAGCAAAACTAATTTATTCATTTGTTTATTTAAAATGTACACATTGCCCAAAGCCAGTAGCTCAATGTACAGAACATAAATTACAACACTTAAACCAAATGTAGCACCTGAGTGGAAGAAATAAATACTAATGGGAATGACATATATGGAAACAGGCAAAAAAAGCAACAGTAAAAGGCCATTCTGATATAAAGCTCACTTTATCAGGAAATCAGTTAAACTCCAGAGATAGTTTATCTGTAGAAGTTTAACACGAGGATATAGACATGGATTTTCAGCAAAGGAAATGCAGTTGATCTTAACATTTATGTTGAGGAATACAGTGAAATATAAAATACTGTAAAATTATATGTGAATTAAAAGTAATAATTCTCAAGTATATTTTGGAATATGAAGAGACAAAATATAATTTAAAAAATTACTTAAATAAATCTCAATACAAATTGGCTACTTTTAGAAAAGGAATGCCATAGAGAAATTGCTAGCTAATTTTTCCCATGAAATCTTTGCATAGTATTTTTAGTAGGATTTATTCTACTTTAAATTTCTATGTATTGAAACGTTACTTTTAAATTTCCTCTAAACAAATGACGAAATAAACTTCCTTAAAAAAAAAATCAAATCAGTAATGTCTTCATGGGTTTTTCACAGGTTCATGTGAATGGTGAGCCCCCCAAAGTATGCCTACATCCTAATACCTGTGGCCTGTGAATGTTAAACGAGAAAAAAAAAAAAAAAAAGAGGGGGGTTTGTACATGTAATTGATTAAGGCTTTTGAGATGATGAGCTAATCTCAAATTATCTGGTTGGGTGGACCCTGAATCCAATGACATGTGTCTTCATAAGAGGGAAGCAGAAGGAAATTAGACAAATGGAAAGGAGAAGGTGATCTGAAGCAAGTGGCATTGGAGTCATGCAACTACCAGCTAAGAAATACCAAGGATGGCCCCCAGCTACCAGAAGCCAAGAAAAAAGCATGAAATAGATTCTCCTCCAAAGCCTCTGGTGAGAGAGTGGTCCTATTAACACAATGATTTTGGACTTCTTAGCTCCAGAACTGTGAAAGAATACATGTATTGTTTTCAACATTGAATGTGTGTCTTGTTTGTTTTACAGGGCCATCAGCTCCTTTTGTTAAGTTCTCTGTGACAATGGAAAATTGGATAAGTTCCAATTTATTCTTGATTGCATTTCCAAATCAGTGGAATACTAAAATATTTTAATAAATTTAATTCATTCCTGTGTAATCCCATCATCCATTCTTATTCCCAGTATTTATTAGAACATTGTAATGAAATTAAACAGTACTTAATAGTTATTTGAAAACACCTTCTCATAGTAAAATATGAGACTATTTGAATGTAAAGTGATGGAAATAAATTTCAGGAAATTAATAATGAAGATAAAATTACATAGCTATGTAAACACCAAAAAGTTGTAAGACCAAAAGGCATTAGTCAGGATAGAGAAGACAACATTATAACGACAAAAAGAAGGAAATTGAACCTGAATCCATTTAGCAAAATAGACAAAAGTATGAGGAAAAATAGTTGTCAGAATTACAAGAATAATTGACAATCATATTGATAGATTTTAGGACTTTTCACTAAAAAAACTGATGTGTAAAGTCACTATCAAGCAGAAAAAATATGGACATAGAAGATTAATATGGATATAGAAAAATTAATATGAATATAGAAGCATCATTAGGAAGCTGGACACGAAGACTGTGCATTAGTAATCTAAAAGAGCACTTAGGAGCTCCTGGATGGTACATTTGGTTGGCATCTGAATCTTAGTTTCAGCCCAGGTCCTGTTCTTAGGTTCATGAGATTGAGCCCCAAGTCAGGCTCCATGCTCAGTGGGGAGTCTGCTTGGGATTCTCTCTGCCCACTGTCTGTCTCTTTCTTTCTCTCTCTCATAAATAAATCTTTAAAAAATAAAATAAAATAAAATAAAATAAAATAAAATAAAATAAAATAAAATAAAAGAGGATTTACATTCTCTGACTGCAATGCAATCATACTGAAATCAATGGCAAGAATTTAATATATTTTTTTAGAAATTTTAAAATACTAAAGAATATTTTTAAAATAAATTATGATACTCTACATATGAGCAACTAGAACTAATTTGCAATGACAAGTCATATTGTGTGGCAAACGCTCATACTGTATCACTCCTAAAATTTCATTTCTATCTCTATATCTGAGATACCTTCTTGCATATGTCCATCGGGAAATTTATATAAAAGGTTGCTCATTGTAGCAACTATTTGCATTTTGGGAAAAATAATGTGAAAACCTAATGGTTCATCCATAGGAAAACTAATAAACTTTACACAATACACAACTAAAATTAATGATATAATTCCACATAAATCCTTGATAAAACAAATTGAAAAAAAAACCAAATTGCAAAAAATAAATAAATGAATAATAGTTACATATTATTTAAAAACATACAAAACAATATTATCTATTACCAATAAGCTCGTAGGACTAACACAAATCAAAACAGGAAAGGCATCTATTTCTGGTCCATGAGGTTAGGTGGAAAGGTAGACTTGATAATAGAACTTTGATTATATAGTTTATGCTCACATAAATGGCAGATGCATAATATTTGATTTAAATAAACAGTTATTTATGTAGAGGTCTTCTTTTTAAATTTGTATGTAAATATTTGTTTACTCATTCAAAATGGAAAAAAACAAAGATAGATTTTTATGATGCATATGTCCTGAGTCTTTGAATTTTTGAAAATGTCTTTCTTTCACAAATAAACACAGGCAACTTGGCCTGTAGCCTAAAGACTAAATGTCACAATATCTTTTCTCAAAACTTTGCTTAATTATATTAGTAGCCATTACAGAGAACTGTGGGAAATATGTTTTTCATTTTGTTTTGTTTTATTTTAAATTCCAGTATAGTTAACAATATTATATTAGTTTCAGGTATACTATATAGTGATTCAACAATTCCATACATCACCCTGTGCTCATCACAGCAAGTACCCTCCTAATCCCCATCATCTATTTCATCAATCTCTCCATCCACCTCCCCTCTGGTAATCACCTGTTTGCATAGTTAAGAGTTTGTTTCTTAGTTTGTCTCTCTTTTTCTTGCTTTGCTTTTTTGTTGTTGTTGTTTCTTAAATTCCACATGAGTGAAATCATGCACTATTTGCCTTTGACTGACTTATTTCACTTAGCATTATACCCTCTAGCTCTTCCCATGTCATTGCAAATGGCAAGATTTCATTCCATTTTTATGGATGAATAATATTCCATTATATATATATATCACATATATAATATATATTATATATCACATCTTTTTATCCATTCATCTTCTTTTTATCCATTCATCTATTGGTGGACACTTGGGCTGCATCCATAATTTAGATATTTTACGTAATGTTGCAATAACCATAGGGGCACATGTATCCCTTTGAATTAGTGTTTTTGATTTTGGGTGTAAATATCCAGTAGTGTGATTGCAGAATCTCCATACTGTGTTCCACAGTGGCTGTACAAATTCTCATTTCCACAAACAGTACAAAAGAGTTCCTTTCCTCCACATCATGTCAATACTTGTTTCTTGTATTTTTGATTTTAGCCATTCTGACAGATGTGAGGTCATAGCTCATTGTGGTTTTGATTTTCATTTCCCTGATGATCAGTGATATTGAACATCTTTTCATGTGTCTGTTGGTCATCTGGATGTTTTCTTTGAAGAAATGCCTTTCACTTTTTCTGCCTGTTTTTTAATTGGATTGTTTTTTTGGGTGTTGAGTTTTGTAAGTTCTTTATATATTTTGGATACTAACCCTTTATCAGATATGTCATTTCCAAATATCTTCTCCCATTTAGTAGCTTGCCTTTTAGATCTGTTGACTGCTTCCTTTGCTATGCAGAAACTTTTTATCTTGAAGTCCCAATAGTTTATTTTTGCTTCTGTTTTATTTCCTTTGCCTCAGAAGACCTATTTTTAAAAAATTTGCTATAGCTGATACCAGAGAAATGTTGCCTTTGTTCTCTTCTAGGATGTCTGTAGTTTCAGGTCTCATATTTAGGTCTTTAATCCATTTTGAATTTATTTCTGTGTATGGTGAAAAAAATACTTTTGCATGTTTCTGTCTAGTTTTCCTAACAACATTTGTGAAGACACTGTCTTTTTCCCATTGGATATTCTTCCCTGTTTTGTCGAAGATTAATTGACCAGATAATTATAAGTTTATTTCTGGGTTTTCTATTCTGTTCCATTGATTTTTGTGTCCAAAGATTCCACCAAAAAACTAAGAACTGATAAATGAACTCAGTAAAGTTACAGGATACAAAATCAGTTGTTGTTCTATACAATAATAATGAAGCATCAGAAAGAGAAATTAAGAAACCAATCCCAATCACAGCTGCACCCAAAATAATAGAATATCTAAGAATAAACCTATCCAAAGAGATGAAAGACCTGTACTCTGAAAAGTATAGAACACTGATGAAAGAAATTGATGATGACACAAAGAAATGGAAAGGCATTCCATGCTCGTGGATTGGAAAAACAAATATTGTTAAAATCTCTATACTACCCAAAGCAATCTACACATTTAAAGCAATCCCTACCAAAATACCAACAACATTTTGCACAGAAATGGAACAAACAATCCAAAAATCTGTATGGAACTACAAAAGACTGCAAATAGCCAAAGCAACCTTGAAAAAGAAAAGCAAAGGTGAGGGTATCGCAATTCCAGATTTCAAGTTTTTATTACAGAGCTGTGGTAATCAAACTATCTCTGTTTTGTACATAGGTTGAGACCATTTGTATTGCTCTAAGAGATACAAAACTTATTCTTTAAATTTAAAATTCAAAAATTTCATCTTCGTATACATGGAGGTGCATATCTCTGTATTTTAGCTGATACGAGTGGGGTCCTTTTTATATGTTGACTGTTTTCCTCTTACTATTTCTTTAAGCTCTTTTGTCTTAAAAAATTCTTGTTGGGCACCTGGTTGGCTCAGTTGGTAAAGCATGCAACTCTTGATCTGCGTTGTGAGTTTGAGCTCCACATTGGGTGTAAAGATTCTGTCAATAAATAAATAAATCTTTAAAACAAATCCTTGTTATCTTGAATTTACTGATCGTAAAGTAAAACTTACTTCTGTGTCTTGTAGATTTTCTGTTTAAAATATGGCTTTTCTTTGCATCCTTAATATTATGTTCTTTTTGTGTGTGTTATGAAATGCTTTATAGTGCTTTCATGGCATTTTTTTTCCTGTTTATTCATCTTTAAGAAGATGACTAAATAATCCATATTCCTTGTAAGTGAGAAGCACATGTAATTTAGATTGTCCTTTTTTTTTTTTTTTTTTTTTTAACTGGGCCCTTGTTTGCTGTAGGGATCTTCTATTAAGTCAGAAGTCTCATTGCTATTTATAACATCTATTCATGTGATATTGTATAGTCCTAAATTTTAAATTTTATTAACAAAAGAGAAAATATCCTGGTCCCTCCCTCTCATATATTAACTTTATCCATTAATATACTTGTGAGGGTAAGAGTTTATATAAAGATACTCTGAGAACATGCAAAGCAATACTTTGCAAGGAACTCGGAATAAAAATATGTAGCCAGCAAGTCCTAGCCGTAATTCTTCCAACATTTTCTTCCCAGAAATTTATTTCCTCAGAAATGAAACATTTTCCTTAAATCATTTTTGCCATAATATTCATTGAGTAGGCTGAAATATAGATTTAAGGATTGGTTTAAGTAAAAAGATTTTAATGGGCCAAATTTGAGAATGAAATTGTTCTAACGGACTTGGAAAGCAGAAGTGTGTTTTCTTTCTGGAGCTTAATCCTTTTCTAAAGAAGTTTTCACAAGAAGAGGTATGTGAATTAACAGATATTGGATATGGATTTTTCCCCAATGACTCCACAAATATTTCTGTGGTTACTTCTGAAAAATCCTCATACCGACAAGCAGAGAGACAAGATTTGTTACTTTTGCATCTTTAATATTGTTTTCATGAACACTTCAAAGGAAAGATTTTGTGAAGTAAACTACGTATCACTAGCTTTTAGAGAATTCAAACTAAAATTCTTACAAGGACATTAAATTTTACCTAAATGTATCAACTTTCTCATATTTTAGAATGCTTAAAAGCAGTGTATTCTTTATAGCTTTGATTTTAGTGTTTAGTGCAGTACTTGCAGATGGTGAAACTTCAGTCATTTTTGTTCACTAAAATAAATGTTCACTGTATTTTATCATAACCAAATTAAACGCATAAGTAATAAAAATGTAAAAACCCAATGATCTGAAGTTTTCATCTGAGTTCTCAGCCAGCATAATGGATCTGTAGCTGATTATGATTATTATGAAAAACAATAATAGAATCCAAGAGGCATATGGATTGCCTCTAAAAATATGAAAAACATTAAAATAGGATATAAAACACATTAGATTATTAAAAAGAACAAAACAGTGTAATGTTTTAATCATTGCTATTTCAAAACCTTTCTTTTGAACACCATTTTATTATTTCTTTTCTGCAATATTGTACCTCATTTCATAAAACTGCAAGGGAAATATTAGTGAAGTAATAGATATCCCCTTCATGGTTGGACAACCATTATTGAGGTAACCTAGAAAAAGTTATCCCCCAAAAGGCTAAAACCATTAGATCACTGTAACAAAGACCAAAAATATATAAACTTGTAATGCATGTGTTGAAAAATTAAATGAAAGTAACTGAGGTGAACTTTCAGGAAGATAGAATTGAAGCAGAATTGCGAATCAAGTGATTTTACTGTGCAATGCTTAAAGAAACTGTTAATAGGATGACAATAGAATTACTAAAACATGGAAAAGCAGCAGGTAAGTATTCCACCAGCAATGATGAGGAAGATACTCCCATAGAGAGTATTTTCTCCCATAGAGAAAAATTTTAATACCTTCAGCAGTTCTCTGTAAATTGGAGATGGTTACACGAACCCATCATAATTGTATAGCACTAGACATTAATATCATCCAATTGATTTCCCATGCAGCTCAATATTCACCAACAAACTTCCTAAATATGAATTTACATTGCTTTCAATGATTTTATAGGGGGAAATATATGGAAGAATAAAAACTGCTTTTTTGCTTTAAAGAGGTCTCTTTCTATGGACATTAAGAGATACCCATTCAGCATAGATAAAACTTTATTAGGTATGGGTAAGGATATAACATACTGATTATGTCAAAATTTACTCCGAATGCTGAATTTTTTTTTAGATGTAAAAAGCTAAAGACCAAAACCTGGATGGGTGTCCACACAAAGATAATGTTTCACAATGATAGCCTGCCTTTATACATAAATGGTACCGATAGTAATACTGTTAATTTATATTATCTCTTAGTATAACAAAGGAAGACTTTGGAATTTATTACTGCATTGGGGAGAACTTTAATTGTCATGTGCACAGTTCGCACAGTTCAGAAAACATGGGATTTTAGGTCTGGAAATTTAAAATGTTTTTCCCTGTTAGATATTATTTCATCATCTTAAGCATATCTTTTCATTTTTTAATCCCTATGCCAATAATATCTGTTTTTAGCTACATCAAGATAGTGTCAAGATTTGCCAATTAAGAAAATAAATGTGAAAACTTTTGGAAGTGCTATGTAAAGAAAACCAATGCTTGAGGTGCTAATTAATGGATTTCATCAATCTGGATAAAAATTTATCTTCCCAAAATGGCCTTCCAATAATCTCCTATTCAGCTGCTTTATTGAAGACTCTTAAATTAATAGAACATAAAAATTTTATTCAGGTCATTTTTCTTACTTCTTTTTCAGTAGAACATGAAAAACAGTTGCCAAATTACTAATAAGGACTGAATGACTTTCATTGAGGATAGGACCAAAAGGAAGAGATGATAGTTGACTATCCAATAATATTGCCCCAATGCCTAAGAAAAACTTGAAAGCCCTTAGATGAATGGTTGTTGATGATTACGAAGCAATTCTGGTATGCATAGAGAAATAAGTACTCAAAAAAAAAAAAATCAATACTTAGGAATAGCTGGCTTGCATTTACAATTAGATTTGAGCAATCATCAAAATGTAAAAGTGGTAAACAATTGAGCTTTATAAGACCTAATGTAGTTCTACATATAGACATAGTACATTGCTATATCTCCCTCTGATCTAATTACTACCATGAAAAAAAAATTGCAAACATAATGGAACAAAGAGGAATTTGAAAATTCTTAAGCTAGTTTTTTTTTTCTTCGCTAGTTTTTAAATGTACTTGGTCACTTATAAATGAGTTTATATTAAAACAAATCATTTTACTCTAACAAAGGAACAAGGAAATAGAACTAGCTAAAGTGATACATTTTTAGTTAAAGGTAAGTAAAAAATCCAAGGTAAAAGGTCTACTTTCATGGGAGAACAAGATTCATAGGCTGTATACTAAATTGAAGGGAAGAATCGAATGATTTTTAGCTGTTATTTCACTGTGAGAATCAGAACTTGAATTTTATTATTGTTGCTGTCATTGAAAAGTATAAATAATTAAAATGCACTGCTTTGCTTATTAAAAAGGTTAAAAGGCAAACACTTTTGTATTATTTAACATTTTTATATTACTGGAATTATGACAGCTATTTGTGTGTGTGTGTGTGTCTATATATATCTACTGCAGACAACAATTTCTCAATCAGACACATTCATTTTTAGGCAAATTATTCTAATGCCACTGAAATCATAAAGAAAGTCAACAGGGATGCTTTTCTGTCATTTTCCTCCTCCATATATATTAATTCAGTTAAGATTTTTCAAATGCAAAAGTCCTAACTTAATCAAATTCAACTTTACTATAAAATCATATTTTAATCAATGATGCTTATCAAGACTGAACTTATACATTTTGATCAAGGAGGGTAGAATATATCTGAAGAACATTTTTATTGGGGATTCATGAAAGTAATGCATATCAAGAAGAAAACCTAAAGGAATATTCTAATTTTGTTTAACACACACACACACACACACACACACACACGTACCCCAAAAGTGAGAATTTCTCTTTTACTTCAGATTCATTAGCATATAATCTTTAAGAATATTTAAGAATAAATACGAATTTAATACAGAACTCTACACTTTCAAGTCTGTCTTCATATTCAGTAATCAGCCCACTCGTTTTTCAATTAGTTGAGGTTACACAGTTTCATTTAATATTTGAATTATTCAGTTTAATTAAAGTAACAAATTCAGACTTAAATGTGCTCAAAGGGGTTGAAAAATTAATTGCAATTTAGAATGCAGCATTAAAAAAAAATGTCCTCTAGCAGCCTGGAACTTAAAAATATTTAAGTTAAAATTTGAAAAGTTACTCATTTGAAGCTCAAGAAGTATGCCAACTTTACAAATATTAAATAAACAGTATTGTTAATACATTAGCTAATAACTTTGTAATTTATTTGTTTGCACAGTGAAGGGCACAGGGACAATAGGACACAATAAAAAAGCGAGTAATATCAATATTATAGCACCGTAAACTCTTTTAAAAAGGAATAATAAAGTACTGCTTTTATTTAGAAATATATTTACAGATCGAATAGTTCAATATATGAAATCGTTCAGTATTTAAAATTAAAACAAAAGTGCAAATGTACTTTATGATACTTATAGAATACTTAATATGGGACATTGTGCTAGAAATTTCATAAGTATTGCCTCCTTTTTATGTTTCAATTACTTGATGAAGTACTTTTTTACATGATACACTGATATAAAGTATTAGTATAAAGCTTTTATATTGTAAAGTGTGTTTGCCATTTATCATTTAATTTTAACAGCAGCCTCAGATAGACTGCACGGGTACCATTGTAGTAATTCTGGAGATCAGGAGACGAAGAATGATAAATGCAAATCACTTCTTTATGTATGTACATCAACTGTCTAGAGCTAAAAACCTAGCTTTATAATTCACATTCTCTTGCTTTTATTAATGGCTAGGTCACATTTAGAGTAGTATGTTGTTACTACTGATTATACTGTAATCAACAGTTATTGCTGATTATTAGTAGTAATGAAGATTATTAATGAAAAATATAAGTTCTAGTATGTGCTAAAGGAAAATAAGATTATTAATTTATCCTAATTATCATTTCATCTTCAGTGTGTTATCATATTCCTATAAATATATACAATATTTCCTTTAATGAGAGATGGATTCTTTTTATAAGTATTATGCTGAGCCCCCTACCTTGACTTTGGCATAACACTGCCTCTTAAGTGGGGTTTTTTTTTTCACCCATTAATCTCTCAGAATTGGAAGGCATTATACAATCAATGTATTTCCTTACTGTTTTACTGTGTTAGTGTTACCATCTTTACACCTTGTAACAGTTAATAAAAACTGTTATCAAATCAATGACGTTTTTTATAAGCTGTAACTTCTTAAGATTATGAAAATTCATTAATTCTTATTAGTGTTCTTGCCTATTCTGTTCTATTGGCTAGATTCATGTACTATAAATTATTTTAATGCTGTCAATTTATGAGAATATCTGCTTGTCTTCTGACAATAAAATTATTTTTTAAGTACATAGTTTATATTGATGTAACTATTTTCATGTGACAGTGAAAGGAAAACATATAAATAAAATTGTCCTTTTTAATGCTCCCATGTGATTATCTTCAGAATATTCTTTTCATGTGTAAATGTCTCTAGAATTTACCTTGACTCTAATGCATAACTCTGGGAAAAAAAATTATTTTGGGTGTTGGTATATTGTTACGTAAGTGAAATTTATGGAAAGTAATCAGGTTTCAAAAGAGGTGAAGTGTTACCTGGGTTTGCCAAACATTTTATGAACTATTGAGAACTATTACTAATAGTTCTTATCAAGAGTGGAAGGGGAGCCATGAAAATTGGGAAGAAGTTGATAAAGCTTACCATCTCAAATCAATTTTTGGAATTATACTGCCACAGATTATGGTATATCTGGGTACATGTATTCCTATGATACTACTACCATAAAAGCAACTATCCCTAAAAATTTAAAATTTAATAATGATGTTAATACTCTAATAGAAAGTCATAACAATCTAGAATGAAGTTACCTTCAGTGCTACCCTAACAATTGTTTACAAATTGCAGGTAGAAGAAAGAGATAATTTAGTCTTTTTAAAAATTCTCTTTGTTCCCATATAAAAATGGACAGAAAGTAATTGAGAATTTTATCCTTCTGCTTTTCCTCATAAGGTATGTTTTCAGTGCTTCTAAGAATTAAATGAAGGCAAAAGTAGATATAACTAGAAGCTTATTAAAATTTCATCTTCAGAGTAATCCCATTTATCTAGAGTTTAAATGAAATAGGAAAAAAAAAGATAAATTCAAAGCAAGCAAAGTAGAAAGGCTTATGCAAATAAAACAGAGTAACATGAAATATTTAACTTTTCTTATTGTGAAGGCTGAGTTTGGCTGTCAAAACTATTTCATTTAACTGCTGAGTGACAGTCGAGTTAAATATAAAGGGCCATGTTTTTAATACTAGCAGATTTTTTGTTATTACATATTCTGAGTTATAGTTAAAAGATCCAAGTTTCTAGATTTGTTAATAAATTAAAAAGCTTGATGCTTTAGCTTGTGCTTATGAGTTTTAATGAGATGAGAAGTGAAATAACATGGAATATTGGAGTTAAAGCGTTCCTCACATAAATCAGGATCCCTCTACCACATGCAAGATCATGATCCTTGCAGAGAGGAAAGAACAGATAGGAGCCCTTATTTTTCCTCCTAACAATAATGTTTCAATGTCTCCTCTACTAATAAGAACATAAAGCATAATTACAAATGAAATTAAACCTGTTTGGATAGTTGTTTTCAGTCATTTAAACTAGACATTTTTCCTTACTACTGTCACCTCTTCCAGGTAGATTTCTAGCATCCTTAGATTACTGATCATGAAAGATGAGAGAACATGACATTAATCCTCACTATCAACTCCATTTGTACCATTGCCTAAATAAATGAAAGAAAAGAAATATAGATACAGTGTTTTTAAATGAAAACATTCAAGCTCTTGCACAATTATCACAATGTTGATTTATGGAATACACTCCAGAGCAAAAATTTCAAAGCTAAATTTCAGTTTAGAGCAATAGAGGTCAACTGTAGTATCCTTTACAGGTGCACGACCAAACAGCGATTAAATAGTAAAACACTACAACTAGTAGACAACTAGTCAGGGAGATGTCCAGAAACCAGAATTTGAGCTGAGCAAGTTATATAATGTGCTGTAGAAAGGGGCTTAAAAACTTATCAAGTTTATCAACAAACAACCGTTGTTCATGTGGTCAGGGCTGTAAAATTACCTCTCAAAAGACTACAAAATACTCGGGATGATCAAGAGAAGAATGGATACCCAAGAACAATTGCTGTAGTATGATTGTGCTGTAATTATCACTGACTTGATTATCTTGAATCATTTAGTTGCCTTATAAATAACTAAATAATCCTAGTATCTGAAATTGTGCTAGGAAGACAAAAAAAGGTGTGGCAAACTGATATAGAATCTGCAGTTCTCGGCTTGATTTTCCACATTTTCTAGAAATATAACCATATTTTCTTGTACACAATTGCATAAATGAGGGTTTATGTTGGAGATGACAGAAGGCCCAATGTTAACTAGATGACTAAAAAGAATTTATCTAAAACTATACCTGAAGGCTCAAGACACCAACCATGACATTAGGATTTACTTTCTCTGCTTCTAAGAACTCTGGGTCTTATCTTTATAGTCATACTAACTCTTGTAACATCAGTAATATTCACTTACATTCTCACAATTCCCCCCACCAAAGATTATAGCCAAAAACTCTTTATTTCTTCAAAGTTGACGTCCAGACTTTGCCTCCCTCCTTTCGTTTCAGGGCTGATATATGTGTGGTATTTCTTCCCTCATATATATCTTTATCCATTTTTGTCAATTATTTGAAAGATCTTAGAAGTTTATATTCATCCTGTAATACTTCTGGGATAAGTTTTAATAGTTATAAAAATGATGTTGAATGAATGTTATACATGCATTCAGTAAGCTGTAAATGGCTGATTTATGAATAAAATTAAAGTTCAAGAGGCTAATGATCTTATGTCTTACATACTTTAATACTTTTTTATCATTTAAATGTGTGTTTACTTGATATGCATTTTTCTTTATTTTAGTTGCAGATATGCAGTTCTTTAAAATATAAGTTAAAAGGATTTGGGATATAAAATGAGGATTGAATAATCCTTTCATTTACAAACTATTTTAAATAAAATTATAAAAATTTATTACATACTGGGTTTCATGGATCATGATTATTTTCCAATTACTGTCTATGCCATTTTTGGTTATGAAATATTAGAATATTATTTTGCCGGAAGTTCCTTTTCTATTATCCTAGTGTTGCATATGCAGTTTTGTTCATCATTCAACATGTTATTTTTTTCTCAACACTATTTGCAGAAAACAACTATCAAGTGTTCCTACTCTACTAACTAGATAATTAGTACTTACACTGACCTGTCTTTTCATTAAACACCTACTCATTTTCTTAATGTAAAAAGCATCATGGAAATTAAAGATGCAAGTTTCTTAAAGAAATAATGTACTAGTACAATGAATTAAGACCAAACAAAACAGCATAGCTAATATGTCTTGTTGAATTCTCAGTGAATTATTTTTTTCCTAAACCATGAATTTTTTAAATGATTTTATTTATTTATTTGGGAGCGAGAGAGACTGAGAGAGAGAGAACATGAAGAGAGTGAGGGGCAGAGGGAGTAGCAGACTCCCTGCTCAGAAGGGAGCCTGATTTGAGGCTCAGTGGAGGAACTCAGGGATCATGACCTGAGCCAAAGGCAGACGCTTAACCAACCGAGCCACTCAGGTGCCCCCCTAAATCATGAAATTTAAGATATAACTCTATAAATTCCACCCTTCCTTTAATTAACATATTATTTGTTTTCCTTACTTATTAGTGAAGGAACAATTAAATAATATGTATCATTTGAGAACTTACATATATATATAATAACATAATATGTATAACATAATATATATATGTATATATGTGTGTGTGTGTATATTTTTTTTTCTAATTTTCTACAACTGAGCATGACCCACAGGCTGAAAAATAATTTAACTACCAGTATCCCATTTTTAACTTGCTGACTTTTTTTTTTTAATTTTATTTATTTATTTGACAGAGAGAGACAGCCAGCGAGAGAGGGAACAAAAGCAGGGGGAGTGGGAGAGGAAGAAGCAGGCTTCCAGGGGAGGAGCCTGATGTGGGGCTGGATCCAGAACGCCGGGATCACGCCTTGAGCCGAAGACAGACTCTTAACCACTGAGCCACCCAGGCACCCCTAACTTGCTGACTTTTTAATACATTTGTTTATCGAGTACTTGTAATTTTTTTTCTGCACCAAAATAATTTGACAATTTCTCCTGTTCTTTTTCAAAGGATACATGCTTCAAGTGTACTTTAATCCAAAGAAATGGCTTATATAATAACAATGCAAGCTTTTGTAAAACATAGAAACCTATTGTAATCAAGCAATTCCTGTGTGTTAAATGGCCATCTAATTTATCATCCTTGAGCTATGCATAGTGAAAGAATGCATAGACTTACAGCTCACGTTTAGTTTTCAACATAGTATTGCACTATTGTTAACCATTTTAAATCTCCATATAAATGGATATACAGAAACAGTGCTTATGTTGTGTTTCTCCCCCCCCCCCAAATCCATATTCCAGTTGCCACTAGTGACCTACAAGATTTGTACTTCACAAAGTCCCTGAACTTTTAGTCCAATCACATTGGGCAGGCTTCCATATTCATTAGGACAGCAAGAAGATAGATTTGAACATGCTTCTAAAGTGACCAGTATATTTATCAGCCAATTTCCATATTCCTCAACATTTCCAGCTTGTTTAGGGGTATTACCTTATTGACTAATACAGGAAAATCTTTTGTACCCAAATACTAGCAATGTTAAACAGTTGCAATATTCCCCTCATTATAAAAGGAACTGTGATCAAATATAAATTACAAGTAGTTAGGAATACACAGTATATAATTCATATTTCATATGTGCATGCATACTAGAAAAACTAAAAACTATCTTTATATAACAAAGATACATTTGAGATAAGAAAATGTTTCACATTTTCACAGGAAAATGTTTCATGGGAACTAGTCTATTAACAACAAGAATAAAATTGAGTTTAAGACAATTATTTTTGAATATTGATTGGCACCCATATAGAAAATTTGTTCTCTCCTGAAATATTTATTTCCATATAGAGTATAAGGCACTAAATAAAGCTCCTGAAATATAATACATATTCAAAAACATTAAATTTTACTAATTATAATTGAGTGAAAATTCTGTGTGCATACACAGGTGATATGTGGGGGAAAATATTTTTAACAGTTTTAGGAGTATTCTGTGATTCATGTGCCTGTCACATTCTAAATAATAAGCATCACATTTTAAAATTATAGCCAATAATTTATTTTTCTTTCAACGAATATGTACTATTCTTATTAGAATAAATGTAATAATGGTTTGGCTAGAGAAAAATTTTCCACATTCTATAAATGAAAAAAAATTCAAAATAAATATTCACATGCATGTCCAAATGCCTTCAGTCCACCAGAGAATATATTCAAGAGAAGAGGAGAAAGGGGATATTTTTTCTCTTTCCAGTGATAGTAGAAACAATGCCTCCTCAGTAATAATTATAGCTAGAGTGCCTCAGAGCATCTGTCCATCCTAGGTTTTATAAGCATTTCTCGTACTAGTATTTCTCTTTTTTTACTCATTAATTGAGAACCATTTACCAGTATTTATAAAATATTGTAACAGAAAGTTCATCCCCTCTCAAATTTTCAACAAATGGCAATAATAACAGAATGGGTCTTGGCAGCCGCAATTAGGTCTTGAGATATTTCATGTCAGCCTTCACAGCATGAGAAGATGGCCCCTACATCACTTCCACTTTCTATATTCACTTGAGCGCTTCTTGTTACAACTAACTTAAATTGCTCTTACCTACATAGAATTTTGACAAATGTGATTGTTTAAATATAGTTGTCCTGTTGTAAGGGAAGAAATATACAAGGTAGTGGGAAGGGATGCTGAGTAACCATAAACATATTCATTTCTATCCCAACATGGAGTATAAACAGCAAAACCATAAAATATAGGGAAAATAATTAAAATTGAAAAAAAAGCCTAGCTGAATTAACATTTTATTCCCCTGCATTTTAATAATCTAAATTACTTAACGCCAAACCACAATATCTTTCTCATTCACATATATGGAAAAATAGACAATTATATAACATGTATATCAAATTTCATTGATATACCTTATATTAGTAGACTTTATCTCAATCATAGTATTAATATTAAGACCACAGTAAAGGTAATACACATTTGAAAATCAAAAAAGAAGACTACAAATATATTTTCAATCGCACATAGGTAAAAATGTAATATAGATGTGTTACCAAAATAAAAGGTAAAAATACAAAATGGAAAAAAGGAAAGAAATCAAATCTAATGTGGGTATTCCGATAACTGTGAAGAGAACATTTATTAGGCAGACCTGCAAAACCACATTTTGAGCGTAATTTTTCCTCCATATTTTTTAATAAATGTTACTTTATCAGGGGAATGCTATTTTTTGCTAAAAAAAAAAAATCCCTGCTTTATTTCTGCTCAATTGTTCTTACATTATATAACTAGACAGTTTCTTAAATGTTCACTTATCGGTCATAGCAATGCTTTGTCTAACTTTTCATGTACCAGTTTCACTTTAGAAACTGCTAAGTGTCAGTCAGATAAACAGATACTTGATTTCTATGGCAGTAAGTGTTGAATTGACACAGAGATACAAACAATAATGTACAAAATCAGGTAGGATGTTGGAATCACAGACTTACCGTCTAGAAGTGACCTCTAGCAATGGAGCTCGAGCTGTTTGGGTTCTGCTGCAGCGGTAGCTCTGGCGGCTGAGAGTCAGGCTTTTATAATGGGATTATTCACAGCTGTTCTCAAACTTGCTTGAGCGTCAGAATCACCTGGAGGGTTTCTTAAACTACGGATGGCTGGGCCCCACCACCAGTTTCTGATTTGTAGGTCTGAATAAGGTCTAAGAATTTGCATTTCTAAGGAGTTCCAAGGGATGATGATACTGCTGGTCCAGGGCCACACTTCAAGATCTAGACTAAGCTCCTCTTTTTGAGATGGAGAAAGAAGCCTGCCTAGTGAGGTTAGAAATAATCTGCCCAGGAGGCACCTGGGTGGCACTGTTGCTTAAGCTTCTGACTCTTGGTTTCAGCTCAGGTCATGATCTCAGGGTCATGATCTCTGAAGGGTCATGAGATCAAGCCCCATGTCCAGCTGTGCTCAGCAAGGATTCCACTTGAGATTCTCTCTCTCCCTCTGTTTCTGCCCTTCCTGCTCTTGCTTTCTCTCTCTCTCTCTGAAACAAATCTGAAAAAAAAAAAACAAAAAACGGTGAGTTGCCCAGGATCACACTATCAGTTTTTGACACAGCCAGAAGTCAGTCTTTAAGCATATGGCAGTTCTATTATTTCTTCTCTCCCTCTTCTTCCCATCAAATTTATATACATATTATATATATATATATATGTATACACACACACATATATATATACATTAAATGATTACATTGAACAATACAGTAGGACCATGCTTCCACAATTAACTATCTCAAAGTTAAAAAACAAACAAACAAAAACCTCCAAATTCAATAGTTTCAAAGAACAAAGGTTTATTTCTCACTCAATCTGCATTACCATTAAGGGAGATCTGGTTTTTCAAATCTGGCTCACCCATGGATCCAAGCTAAAGAAGTCATCATTGGGATTATTGTTAGTTACAGAGAGAAGGAATGATACAAAAATGCCCAGTGGCTCTTAGTATTTCCATATGCAAGTGGCGTATTTCACCTCCACTCATTTTATTATGTAGAGAAAGTCACTCAACCACACGTAAAGTGTGGCATCTTTTACGCTTCATCTCAAAACGTCTCAGCCCTCCTTTTGACTTTGACTTTTGTTGTATGTAACCAACAATATATGTATAGGCGTATAGCACCATGGCTTAGGGGCAGGGTGCATAACTTTCTTTCCGCATTAAGGTTGCCCACCCAGCCATTGAAAGGCATTTGTAGGGGGGCTCACTCAGCCATCCTGGGATGTGCAAAAATCCATGTCTGTGAAAGGATAATATTCCCCAGATCAATCTTAGAGACACAGGGGATGAAAATAACCCGATTTTCCTTCTTCCCAGGCAGTCAGTTCCATGTTTGACTGCCTGATTTCTCAGAGGGTTTTCAGAGAGATTGAGCCCCAGCTGCCCACTGGAAAAATCTAACAGCTCAGTGACTCATCCTTGAATTAACTTTCCCCTCCTTTCTTGTTTTATTCTTCCTCGTTTCTTCATTCCTATCCTCTGGAATTAGTTCCCAAAATAAAATACCTACATGTAAACCCATCTCTCAAACTCTGTTAAGACACTTACCTTCAGAAGGGTTAGGAAAGTACATGTGGAGTCTTCGCCGAGAGTCGCCGCGGTTTCCTGCTTCAACAGTGCTTGGACGGAACCGGCGCTCGTTCCCCCCCCACCCCGGCCGGCCGCTCAGAGCCAGCCCTCCGCCATCTCCTCAGACCGCTCCAAGGCCCCCGTCACAGCTCCAGCGCCGCGCAGCCGCCGCCCGCCGCCGCCTTTCTTCAGCCGCCGCCTTTCTTCAGCCGCCGCCATGATGACCGCGTCCCCCTCGCAGGTGCGCCAGAACTACCACCAGGACTCGGAGGCCGCCATCAACTGCCAGATCAACCTGGAGCTCTACGCCTCCTACATCTACTTGTCCATGTCTTACAACTTTGACCGCGATGATGTGGCTTTGAAGAACTTCGCCAAATACTTTCTTCACCAATCTCATGAGGAGAGGGAACATGCTGAGAAACTGATGAAGCTGCAGAACCAACGAGGTGGCCGAATCTTCCTTCAGGATATCAAGAAACCAGACCGTGATGATTGGGAGAACAGGCTGAATGCAATGGAGTGTGCGTTACACTTGGAAAAGAGCGTGAATCAGTCACTACTGGAACTGCACAAACTGGCCACTGATAAAAACAACCCCCATTTGTGTGACTTCATTGAGACTCATTACCTGAATGAGCAGGTGAAATCCATCAAAGAATTGGGTGACCACGTAACCAACCTGCGCAAGATGGGGGCTCCCGCATCTCGCATGGCAGAGTATCTCTTTGACAAGCACACCTTGGGAAACAGTGATAGTGAGAGCTAAGCCTTAGGCTGTCTTCCCATAGCCTCAAGGGTGACTTCCCTGGTCACTGAGGCGCAGTGCATGCATGTTGGGGTTACCTATACCTTTTCTATAAGTTGTACCAAAACATCTACTTAACTTGCATTTGTACCATTCCTTCAAATAAAGTAATTTGGTACCCAAAAAAAAAAAAAGTACATGTGTACAATATTCCCAGAAGAAAGCAAGCCAGAAATATTCCTTGACCATCATTATTGATTTATATAATTAGTAAATGAATTATACCAACATATCAAAAGTAAAATATATTTTGATGAAATGAGATTTATATTAGGAATGCCAGGTTAGATAAACATGAGGAAAACAATCCATATACATCATATGTGTTTAACAATTATGTGACTATTTGTTAACTGAACACATCATTTTATTTTTTTTTTAAGATTTTATTTATTTATTTGACAGAGAGAGACAGCCAGCGAGAGAGGGAACACAGCAGGGGGAGTGGGAGAGGAAGAAGCAGGCTCCCAACAGAGGAGCCTGATGTGGGTCTCGATCCCAGAACGCCGGGATCACGCCCTAAGCCAAAGGCAGACGCTTAGCGACTGAGCCGCTAAGGCGCCCCATGAACACATCATTTTAATAGAACAAAAGATAAAAATACCTGATCATCCCATTGATGATGAAAAGGCATTTGCAAAGTCATTAAAAAACTACAACCATTTCTCTTTCCCTTACAAATATATATTTATTCTTCCTAGTTAGGAAGATATTTTTTCCTTGTGAATAAGAATTTTGAATCATGAGATTCTGTAATATAAGTACATTTTTATTTTTAGGGAAAGAAGTATAATAGATATTGTATTACTCTGAGGAAAAATTTTTAAAACTTTTTTTTTCAAAAACATTGGTTATTTTAAAATCCAAAACATTTTTCTAGGAAAATCACACCTAATTCTAATTATGTGATCACTCTAATGCATAGATGATTGACTTTGTTGAATTTACCTTACATATTTGAATAATTTACATTACAAGGTGTTATTCTGAAGTAGCTTTTTAATTAAATTTTAAAGATATGTATATATGTGTGTACACAAATTTAATAATTAAGTACTTAAAAATGTTTAACTCAAGACCATTTAGTTGTAAACCGCTATGGAATTTTTGTTAAGTATACAAAGGTAAAACAAGATTTATAGCTTTCAGTTGATTTTAACTGATAGAAAATATATGATGTGCATATAAAAAGTGAAGATTTTATCTCATTAGAGTAGCTAGGAGGAAAAAAATAATGAAATAAAGTTCAGAACTTTTCCAACTCTTTACAAATTTATAGCATGTCATATTTATCAGGTAGAGAGAATATTGGAACTACCATATTTCAATGAAATCATACCTTGTGTTTCATTATCAGAGCAAAATCTAAGGAGTATGAAAAAGTAACTAGTGAGACTATCTATTTTTAATGACTTTACAGGTAGTGCTGGACACATTTCTACTTAAAAAATGTTTTGGCTGATATTGCCAAATATCACTGTCACCATGGCAATAGTCACTTTTAAAAATGATTTAAAATAGAAAGGGCAAAAGACAAAGTAATTCTCCAACATATGAAATATAATTGTATGAAATCTTTTGCTGATTTATTGAGGAAAAAAATCACAGATAAAAACATAATCACTTTCACTTTCAGAGAATACAAGCAGAGGGAATGCTTCCTGACTGTCTGTAAGACCAGCAACACCCTAATATCAAAACCAAAGACATTTTGGGAAAAGAAAACTACAGACCAATTATATCTCTCATGAACATAGATACAAGAGTCCTCAATGAAATATTAGCAAATTGAATCCAACAAGAGTCCTCAATGAAATATTAGCAAATTGAATCCAACAATGTATAAAAAGAATTATACATCATGACCAGGTGGGATTTATCCCTGTATGCAAGGTGGTTCACTACTACAAAATCAATTAATATAATCCATCATGTTAACAGGCTATAGAAGAATAATCACATGATCATATAAATGCAAGGCAGAAAAGCATTTGACAAATTCCAACAACCATTTATGATAAAGACTCTCAGTAAACAAGGCATATTAGGGAACTTTCTCAGCTGATAATGTCTACAAAAACTGACAGCTAACATCATCATTTATGATGAGACACTATGAACTGTCTTACTAAGATCAGGAACACAGCAAGGATGTTCACTTTTATCAGTCCTATTCAATATCATATGAGAAATCCTAGCTAATTCAATAAGACAAGAAAATAAAATACAAGGTATGATGATTGATGATTGGGAAGAAAGAAATAAAAACAGTTTTTGTTTGCAAGTGACACAAATGACTATGCATAGAATCAAAAAGAATCAACAAAAATCTCCTGGAACTTATGAAAACTTACAGCAATGTTGTAGATGCAAGATAAATATATAAAAGTCATTCATTTTCCTATCTACCACAATGAACAGGTAGAATTTGAAATTAAAACAATAATACCATTTACATTAGCACATCCCAAAATGAAATATGTAGGGGTATATTGAACAAAATATTTATGAGATCTATGTGAGAAAAACTACAAGATCTGTTTAAAGAAATCAAAAATATTTCATGTTCATGTCAGTGTTCAGGGTGCCAGTGTGGCTCCATCAGTTAGGCATTTTCCTTTGACTCAGGTCATGATCCCATTGTCCTGAGACTGGGCCCTGCATCAGGTTCTCTGCTCACCAGCAAGTCTGCTTCTCCCTCTGCATCTGTGTTCGCTCTCTCTCTCTCTCTCTCAAATAAATAAATAAAATCTTAAAAAAAAAAATCAGTTCTTCCCTACTTGACCTGCAGACTCAATGCAATTCTAACCACAGTCCCAGAAAGATATTTTGTAGATTTTGATAAACTCATTCCAGAATTTATACAGAGCAGAAAAAGACCCAGAATAGCTAATACAATACTGAAGAACAAAGTTGGTCTGACACTACCCAAATTCAAGACTTACTATAAAGCTAATCAAGGTGGTGTGGAATTGGTGAAAGAATAGACAATTAGATCATGGAACAGAGTCAAGAGCCCAGAAATAGACTCACATAAATATAATCAACTGATCTTTGACAAAGGAGCAAAGGCAACACACTGAAGCAAAAATGGGGTTTTTCTATAAATGGTGTTAGAAGAATTAGACATGCACATGCATGCATAAAAAATGAATTAGCTATTAACTTTACCTCCTTCACAAAAAATTAACTTAAAATGAATCATAGACATAAATGTAAAACACAAAACTATAAAACTCCTAGAAGATAACATAAGAGAAAACCTAGATGACCTTGGATTTTGCAGTTACTTTTTACCTATGACATCAAAGGCATGATCGTGATCCATGAAAGAAAGAATTGATAAACTGAACTGCTCTGTGAAAGACATTGTGAAGATAATAAAAAATACAACCCACTGCCTAGAAGGAAATATGAGCAAAGATTATCTGATAAAAACTATTACCTGTAATACAAAAGAACTCTTAAAACTCAAAAATAGGAAAACAAATAACTTGATTAAAAATGGCCAAAGACCTTAATAAATACCTCATCAAAGAAGATTTACAAATGGCAAATAAGCATAAGCATCAGGTGTCATTAGGAAAATGCAAATTAAAGCTATGAGATACCACTACACACTTGTTAGAATGGCCTAAGTCCAGAACACTGATAACACCAAATGCTGGTGAGAACTTGGAGCAACAGGAACTTTCATATTCACTGCTAGTGGAAATGCAAAATGGTACAGACACTTTGAAAGTGGTGGTTTCTTACAAAACTAAATATACTCTTTCTATATGATCCAGCAATCATGCTTCTTGGTATTTACCCCAAAGAGTTGAAAACGTGTGTCCACACAGAAAGCTGCGTGCATATGGATGTTTATAGCAACTTTATTTATAAATGTCAGCACTTGGAAGCAACCAAGACGTCCTTCAGTAGGTAAACAGATAAACTGTAGTACAGCTAGACAATGGAATGTTATTCAGTGCCATAAAAGAAGTAAGTTCAAGTTATGAAAAGGCATGGTGGACTCCTAAATGCATATTACTAAGCAAAGTAAGCCAATCCGAGAAAACTACATACTGTATGATTCCAACTATGTGTCATTCTGGAAAAGGCAAAGTTATGGAGACAATGAAAATATCTGGTTGTTGGGGTGGGGTAGGGAGAGATAAAATGATGGAACACAGAGGAGTTTAAAGCAATGACAATACTCTGTATGATAAAGTTATGATGGATACATTCTAAATTTGCCCAAACCTACTGAATGTGCAACACCAAGAGTGAAACCTAATTTACTATCAACTCGGTGATAAAGAGGTGTCAATATAGGTTCATTAACTGCTGATAATGAGGAAGCTTATGACATGTGGGCACAGTGTATATGGGATATCTCTGTATCTTTCACACTTAAAATTGATCTTAAAACAAAATAAAGCTCTTTTCTGAGATAATTCAAGTTCAAACATCAGTTCTATGGAAGCTGAATGCTTACGCTCTCCCAGCTGAGATTCTAAGAGTTGTGCCTGAGCCGGTGTGGGGTGGGGATAGTAAGGGCTGCAAAGCAAGCTGTCCTAGGTGGGAAACACACTTTGAAATGGAGATTTATATGCAGGCAGTTAATGGTGACAGTGCTGTCTGGGAAAAGTTATAAGGGATTGATGGAATTAGGATTAGGAGGAGAGGAAAGTTTAACTTGGTAGAATAACAATTGAGGCATTAGGAAATCCTATAGGAATTACTGCAGTTTTTCTAATTGGGACTAGAGAGTCAGAGGTGTATTTTTGAATTCTCTCATTAATCATACATTGGATTCAACTGTCCCTAGTGAGTAGTCTAAGATTGGGTGAGGCAGCTCTTTTCTTTTCTCCTTCTTCTTCTCCTTCTCCTTCTCCTCCTCCTCCTTCTTCTCCTTCTTCTTTTTATTTAAGATTCTACATATTTATTTGTGATTCTACATATTTATTTGTCAGAGAGAGAAAGCAAGAGCACAGGCAAGGGGAACAGCAGGCAGAGGGAAAAGGAGGCTCCATGCTGGGCAAGGAGTCAGGTGCAGGACTCAGTCCCAGGACCCTGCCATCATGACCTGAGCCAAAGGCAGACGCTTAACCAACTGAGCCACCCAGGCATCCCGAGGCAGTTATTTTCATCCATGTGCAATTCAACATTCTATTGGTCTTTAACAATTCTACATATCTTTGTGAGTCACTAACTCCCCTTTGTACATGATTATCATTTCAAGGATGTTTCTATAATGAGCATATTTGGAAGACAGAGCTAGTGTCTTGCTCCAGAACAAAAGGCAGGGATACTTACTGTTCAGTGTAATGAAGACAATGCCTCCAGCTACAGCCAAGGGCAAGCATGCTACCACCTATTATAAAAAATTCAAATTCCCTTAGTTAAAGGTCACTCTTACGTGATGTAACCCAATACATATATACACATCATCTTTCACTCTTTATGTTACTCTTTGGGAACCAGTGCTGATACACTGATTACTATGATTGTACTGAATCAGGAGTCTTATATCTTCTACTAGCATCCATCACACTGTGGCAGCCAAGTTGTTAGTTTGCAAGTAGAGTAAAATCTAAGATTCTTCATAGTTCTGGACTGCCATTAGCTGTAAGCACACTTTCAGCAGCTGAGAGAAGTACCTTCACCCTGAAAGAAGGACCTTGGTAGTGTATCTTAACACTCATCCAGAGCACATGGGAATATGCAAGAAAACGTTCAAGGAAGAATCAAGATTTAGGACTCAGTCTACTAATATGAGAAAACATCAAACAAAGAGAGATAGAGAGAAAGAGAAAGACAGCACAAGAGAGCTCACCTAAAAAAGCATTTGTACGCAGAATTGGAAAGCATTCATTAGAAAAATACGAGTGAGATTCTCCAGTGATTAAATACATGCTCGAATGTTGTTATAAAGTTACGGTGTGGAATGGTTTTGTGTAGGGAACTCTGGACAACTTTAAGCATATGGAGAACACTGTAAAGCCAGAGTGTTCTCTGAGAATCATGCAATATTTTAGAATACTTTGAAGTTATGATATAGAATTAATACCATATATAAATAAGAAGTGCATTTTTAGCAGAAAACTGTGACTATCTTACAGGTTACATAAACTTTAACACAATGTCATAATAAACACAAACAAAGAAAGCAAACAAAAAAGCAAGGAAATCTTATGGTTTAGCTGATTTTTTTCTATTCATATGTTATAGACCTCAATTATTTGATTTCTGCAGTGATACACTATTGATTAATTTATAAAGCAGCAGTGTTACCTTGAAAAGAATTCTATAACTACTGAATTAACCCCAAAACATCATTTCTTAGATTTCAATACTCATTCATTTGCTTTTTCCCCAAATGTCAGTTAAGAGCTTTCTAGTTGTCAGTGATCTACTTGATGTAAGATGTAAATGAGAAAGTATGACCTTAAGCTCATTCCCAAGCTGTGGCTTTAAGTGAGGAAACAATTGTTACTCCGTGTGAAAATTTCACTAAGATCTATAACAACAGAGTGAACCAAAGATTTGCTGTGGTGAGGTGGCTGATAGTCGAAACTGATACAATAACTTACACATAATCAAAAACTCAAAAATTATAATACATTAATTCATTTTAGAACAATTATATAGTTAAATAGGATGCCAGAAAAGGGGTTGGTTATAATACAGTATATTGCCAATTTTATGGAACTATTTTTTAATCTCACTTTTTTCTCTATTTGAAATAAATGTTTCAGTTTTGTTGGTTTTTTCCAATGAATTTTTAAAGAAGTTAAGATATTAATTAATATCCACATAAGGAGAAAGAATATCCGCATTAATGTTTGCCAAATAATTTTTTTTAATGTAGTATTTTAGTTGACCTTGGATTTAAACTGAAGTGTGGGGAAAGAATACATAGATCTCTGAGAAAAAGTAATTTGAACCTAAGGAAAAACATTTGTCATTTCAATAGTGAAAATCAGTTCATAATTACCAAATCAAAATTTATAAATCCTTGCGATGGTTAATTTTATGTGGAACTTGACTGAACCATTCAGTGCTTGACATTTAGTCACAGATTATTCTGGATGTGTTTGTGAGGGTGTTTCTAGATGAGATTAACATATGAACCGGTAACTGATAAAGCCCAAGGCCCTCCTGAATGTGGGTGGGGCTCACCCAACCAACTGAAGACCTGAAGAGAACCAAAAGGATGATTAAGAAAGGAACTCTTTCTGCCAAGTGTTTGAGCGTCGACATTGTCTTTCTCTTGCCCTCAGACTGGAACACCATCACCTCTTCTGGTTCTCAGACCTTGCAACTTGGACTGCAATTACACCACAGGCATCGTCTGTGTCTCTAGCTTTTCGAGTGTAGATCTTGGGACTTGCCAGCCTCCAGAACCACGCAAGCCGATTCTTTACAATAATCTATGTATGTATCTATCAATCAGTCATCTATCATCTATCTATCCATCTATCTAGTTAGTTAGAAGCTAGATAGGAGCAGTGGAAGAAATGCCCTGAGGCAGAGTCCCAAGTCCTCGAAGGGGAATGGCAGAGACAGGAGCTGGAGGCAAGGACAGTGATAAAAAAGCCACACTAAAAGCCCTGAGGGTACATCGTGTCCTTGTGTCTTCCAAGACTTCAGGGCTGTCAGATCTAGAGTCACAGTGGAGGAGTATGCACTTTCTCTTCCACCTCTGCCCCAGGGTAACCCCTAGACTCATTATAATGCATTTGCATTGTGGGTACCCCCCTTCCCCACCCACGGAGGAAGGCTGCCATGATGGTTTTTGTACAAACATTGTAGGGTCAAAAACTCCTTCCAGGGGCGCCTGGGTGGCACAGCGGTTAAGCGTCTGCCTTCGGCTCAAGGCGTGATCCCGGCGTTACGGGATCGAGCCCCACATCAGGCTCCTCCGCTATGAGCCTGCTTCTTCCTCTCCCACTCCCCTGCTGTGTTCCCTCTCTCGCTGGCTGTCTCTATCTCTGTCAAATAAATAAATAAAATCTTTAAAAAAAAAAAAAAAAAACTCCTTCCAACCTGTGGGAAGAGTCCCCCAAATGGCTGGAAGTAGCTTCCCTTGGAGAACACCCCACCGTACATCACAGCTCCTCCCAGCCCAGAGAGACACAACAAATATCCAATCCCAAAACAACCTAGGGCTAATTCCACCTCCTGGAACCTGCCTACTCTCCCACCATGAAAGGGTACTTGCACTTCAATAAACTGCTCTGTGCTTGCTACTTTCCTTCTTGCTGTCTTTATTCGGTTGTGGATCCCCACATAAATCTCGTTGGGAATCCAAAGACTGAGACCTCCATTCACACAATGCAGACTCTCACATTAGTAACATAAACACACACACACACACACACACACACAGAGATACATTTCCATCCTACATCTGCACCTCCACCTTATTCAGGGCCCGTATGTTGCAGGAATTCTCTGTCTTTAGCGCCCACGGTTCTTGGTCATGCTGCTTCAAAGAATGAAGCGGTAGACCAGACGAAGAGTGGTGAGCAGCAAAGCAAAGTTTATTGGGCAATAGCATAAAGCTCCCGGAGAGGGAGGGGGTGCCCGAGAAGGTTGCGCTTGGAGTTTCTAAGTTTAAGGGTTTTTATGACCTCTTTTGTGGAACTATCTTAAGCAAACAGGGTGTGCTGAGTCATGCCAATCAGGGCTTTGGTCATGTATCTGTTTAGGTTAATGTCAACTTGCTAATGGTCTTTTTTGCTGATTTCTGGGGGCTTCTGTCTTGCCAGTGATACTGACCAATGCTTTGTGGTTAATTGCCTTATTTAATGACTTTTTGCGGAAGTCATTTCTGCAACGGCTGTAAAGCAGAATGCTAGTGTGGTCCTAAGTTGCAAAACAGGATGTCATTGCTGTTTTGTCTTAGTGCTGTCCTGAATCCATATTTTCTTGTTGGGGATCCTGGCCCTAACTACCTGTCCAACTAACTCCTAACACATAGAGAATAGTCAATTAATAAATATTTCAGCCTTTGAAAAGTATCTTCATTTTAAATAGCTTGTAATTCCTTGAAAATGACAGGTAAATATTTGACATATATGTTGGAGTCAAAGTAGTGGTGTGCTGGTAAATGTTTTACAGTCAACGCTCCAAGAAGGTGGAGAAGCTGATCTGCAGCGCCCCCCGCCGAGAGCTTATGCTAAAGATAGAATAGGAACACACGTTTGTGAGCCCCACGGGCTTTAGCGTGGACGTCAGAGCACAAGCAGCTGGGAACGCCTGGTCCGCTCAGGGCTGAACGCAGCCCCACCCGAAACCCGATCGCTGCTGAGGATAGCCCGTGGGGTCTGTAGAAACATGAATAAGAATAGGCTTCACTTGCTTAACTTTATGTCGTTTACTCCTAGTGACTTTCACCATGATGTACTACTGTTCACTGAAGACTTCCTGATGAATCATTAACTTGGAAGGACTGTGCTCATTCAACAGGGATGTGCTACAGACCACTAGACTCCCTTTGATTACCCTTGATTGTCTTTGATTGTTTATTGCCAATAAATATGCGAGGCTGTAGCTGCTCGGGAGGACTGCGCTCTTTGCAGTCCCCTGCTCCCTTGTTTCTTTCACAGCTAACCCGTCTGTGCCTCATCCTTCTTCCAATCACCACGCCTCGGGGGCACTGAGCTAAAGTTTTTGCCAATTCCAATGGTGTAAAATCTCCCACCAAGGTCAGCTTTATGCTATCAGTTTAACATCCTTCAACACAAATTTTTGAGCACATATGAACCAGACAGCTCTGTCATTTCAATATGAGTCAAGAACCTTGTCATACAACTGTAAGAAAGAGTGGGTGTTTCAGGGAATGATAGGAGCTTCTTCTAATAGGCACATGACAAATTGAATGTAAGAAATTTCTAATTTGGGATGATTTGAAATGGTTTGCATCAGGTAACCTGCAGTTTATCTGAGCGACTTTTTCAATGAACATGTTCTTTGAATTTGAAATACATTTTTCAATATTAATTTTTAACCTATGGAAACAATACTTGCAATATTTCATTAAAAACATTTTTCATTTTCATCATTGACTCTTTACGGAATCCCCAGTTTTTAACTAAATAGTTTCTAGATAAATATAATATCCCCCCATAACAAAATGTTGACAAAATACATTTTTCATCTCCATGGATATGTCTTGCTCTTTTGATATTAAAACAGAGTACTTTAAGAAACTACCAGACAAAATTACTTTGCTTAATCTCCCAAAGGTGACTCTAAACTATGTGAAGCCTTGATATTTTTATAAAAATTATTTATACCATTATGTCACATAAAATTTTACACCAATTTTTCAGTAATAAAATATATTTTCTTCATTTGTAGCCAATATATACTGTTACTGTTATCAACCCTAAAAATAAAATAGCCAGTTATTTAACCAGAAAAAATAAGTTTTTTCAGGAATAACAGAAGAATGGCAGTTGAAGACACACAAACTATGGCAAACTATAGGCAAGTCTGTAGAACAAAGAAGGAGAGCATCCTTTTTATAGAAGAGAGAAGAAAGTTGGGAGGGGTTGTTTTGAACAAAAATTCACCGGAGGAGAGCAAGAGTTTGGGCTTGCGGAGGGCTCTCACTGGCTGAGTTGTGATGAGTTTCTTACTGGCTGGTTTGTTGTTAGGCAAAGAGAAAATCTTTCCTTTTCTTACTAGTATATGTAAAATAAGCTTCTTCCTGCTGGTGTATGTAAAGTAAGCTTCAATGGGTGGTGTGTGAGTGAGAGCCTTCCTTTCATTGCTTCCTGACTCCATTTTGAATTAGGCTTCCTTTATTCATTTTCACACTATAATAGTATTGATGTAGTCACAAAGAAAAAAAAGTGTTTAATAATTGTTTTTGAATAAAGCACATGACATCACCATGTTAACCTACCTTTCAACATCACTCAGACTTCTTTGTATCATTCTCCTGTAAATAGAGGTCTGACCTATTTTCAAGGCTCCACTACACATCGCATATGCAAATGTCACCTTTGCTTTATTATGGTCACAATCTGCAAATGCTAACACGCAGATTCTCTCACACAGTGCTGAAGAGTTTGCACTAGGCATTGTACTCTAATATAATTATTTTTCATCTCTATCAGAACATATACAGAGCCTAAGATGAAGTTGAGAAAGCCCAGGCACCACCAAAGAAATCAATTGTAGACTCTTCTCTCACAGGAAATCTTTTACATTATTTGTTGGCAGATGTCCAGTTTCTATGAGGAATACACCCCTTCTCCTGACCTTGGGTAAAGGAGAGCATTCTAAGAGTGCCTCATTTGACAAACCTGGTTATTGAAATGGTGGTTTCTTCTTTTAAAATAGGTGGAGGTCTTGGTTTTAATTAAAGATTTCATATTTTCCAGGGATGCTGAAGAAATTAACATGGGCTCAGAGATGAAGGCTCTGTTTGAAAAGCAGAGTTGGTAATAAATAATTCTAGGATTACATAGTAATCCTAATTTCAAATGCCAAAGCCGAGTCCTCTGGAGATGAGTAGTGTCCCAAGTAAATTTAGTCTTGAGATTTTTTTTTTGGTTACAGATATCTTGTGTCTTACTCTAGAACACTCTTCACAGGTAATATCAGTAACTCCACAAATCTCTTTTCACTTACACTGAAAGTTTGAATTTAAGCCGTGTTCTCTGAGGTAAAGGGTCAGGGGTTTTATCCACTAAGCCACCAAACCCCTCATTCCAAGTACTTTTGAGTCCTGGTATTTCTTTGTGACAGAAGACACTCATGAGGAATTATGCACTGTGCCTGAGGGTGAAGAAGTAAAAGAAAGACAGCCTTATTAAGAGTACATGTGGTACAGCCAGAAAGATTTTGACCTTCACAATGACATAAAGGCAGAGATGAATGCAAAAAACCCCACTGCTGTTAAACATTGTAACAAGACAATCTTTAGGGCATCTTAAAAAAAAAAAAAAGTGAAACTGTTTATCAATACTGGGAGGATGAAAACAAATTTAAGGTTGGTCTGAGATTAATAGAGAAAAATTCAAAGATAGAAAACTTTAAAAACTGAGAGTCAAAGAAGATACTAAGGAGATGAGATATGAAGTGATTGGTAATCTTGTTTCATACTGTCTGATATTGTTTGTCTCCCATAAACGATTAAATGGTCAATTAAACTGCTGCTCTCATTTTGAAAACAGAAATGATTATTATTCCCCAAATAAGAACCCATGGACAGAATACTTTTCAGATCACTTTTGAAAAGTGTAATCTGATTGAACGATAAATATACCCAGATTCAAACACAAAAAGATATGAACAAATACAAGAACGCTAATAACTTAATTATATTTTGATGCTAAATTAAAGGAGGTAAAGTACTCTGAAAACAGGATAGGAAACCCACCTGGTGCCGTCAGTGCCATGTTGAGCAAACAGCATTCGGACAGTAGAATAAAACCATAAAAATTCAAACGTTTAGCTTTAAGTAAAAAATATCGCCACATTCTGTCATATAATTTTTACTAATGAATTCCACTACACTCATATTCTCATTAGCAGAAAGTTGTCTCCTCTTCCCTGACTTCTCACAGCTTTGCCCAAAGCATCTTGGCTTGTGTCTTGTGTACAATCTGATCTAAAGTGGTTTAATCCTCCCTTCAAATGCCAGGAAGAAGACAGCATTGGAAAGCCCACTGCAACTATTGCTTCTCAGACTGTCAGAGACTCCTCATCAGCAGCATCCAATTACAATTGCTCATGCTAATACCTTAAAGATCTATTTTCATCTCAAAATAGAAAAATAATGACTAAATCACAACCACCGATATGTTAAATTATTTTAGAAAAATCTAACATTCATCAGGAAAACTTAATTTAAATTAGTATTTTTTTATCCATGAAAATTTATATTATGTAATTTCTTAAGAACACAAATGATTCTGAGTTTTCCATTTTTATTTATTTACTTATTTATTTATTTATTTATTTATTAAAGATTTTATTTATTTATTTGAGAGCGAGAGAGAGAGAGAGAGAGAGAGAGAGAAAACATGAGCAGGGGGAGGGGAACTCTGACTCAAGACTCAATCCCAGGACCCTGAGTTCATGATTTGAGCCATTTAACTGACTGAGCCACCTAAGCGCTCCTGAATTTTCCATTTTTAAAATTACAACTATAATTATATTTAAATTGAAAATAATTTTAAGTTGTATTCTATCATAATTTGCTAATGAAATTTTTAATTATTAATATTGTACTCATTAAAAGAAATTAATTTTGTATAATGCTTATTGGTCAGAATTCATGACCATTTTTATTGGCTGAAAATATATCAGTTATCCTGTCATAAATATATGGCAGTGATATATCTGTAAATTTAAAAGGTATATATTAATGTCAGGACAAAATTTCAATACATATTTTCCAAAACTTCTATTTAAATTTGCCCAAATATATTATTTTTCTGCTTACTCTTTAGGTGATGTAAGAAATGGACAGATACTTCCTATTTACTATATAATGGCTCATAAGACAGTTTTTTAAAAAGTTACAGAAATAGCTGTTGGTAACAGTGATCTAGAATGAACATCAACTTATAAACGCTATATGTAGATACAATCTCTTGTTCTTTGATTATTAATCTCCCACTGTTCTATATCAAAGGTAAATGTATTTTGTTCTATGAGTTAACCTGTAGGATAATAGGTCCACATCTCTCTACAGCATTTGCATCTTTATATAGGCAGTTTTTCCCACACTCTTTATTGAATTCATTCTAAATTCATGCTAGATAAAAAAGAACACTGCCCAGGATAGTTAACTCAAATCATCTGGGATGCAGTTCCCAAACTTTAGCCTAAAATCAGAATTACCTAAAGAGCTTACAAAAACAGAATTTTGAGTTTCATCTCTAGAGTTTATGAGTCACTCGACCTGGTGTGGGGCTCAAGAATTTGTATTTCTCAAATACTCCCAGTGATACTAATATTACTAGCAATGGGACTTCACTTTAAGAAACACTGCCCTAGGGGAACTGTGTTTTAACACATTCTCAGATGATTCTTCTGTTTTCCTAAGATGAGGGCGAAGCCTTTATACTTGTATCTCTGCCCATCCTGCCCTATTGCCACACTTCCTCCCGCCACACTCCTCCTCACATCTGAGCATGACATATCTGTGAAATATAATTCAACACAATGCACAAATTGGAATTTGAAGAGGTTAGTTACTTCTTCCTTCATTTGACATGTAACTCTTACAATTTTTATGATTATAGTCTAACTTTGGTTTAATATTCTGTCTCTCTGCCCAGACAGTGGTTACAAATGTGAATGCTTACAAGGACTAGGAAGAGAAAATAAATGGGATAGATGAGTTGGATGGAAACTGGTAAACTGGATGGTCTATGCCCTGTCTAAAGGCAAAAACAAGTATTATTATAAAGAATACAGGCCCAATATTAACAAGCAATGAGGATTTTTTAAGAGAAAAATCACATCTAAATGTGTACAGATGTGTAAATGTGAGCATTTAATATTTCTTGAGCGAATGAATGAAGAAAATGATTACAAATCTTATCTAATTATGATTTTCATAAACTTTATTTTAGATTAGTTTTAGATCTGTAGAAAAGTTGCAAAGATAATATGGAATTCCCATTTTCCCCTTATCATTTTTATTTTTAGTGTTTTATATCTTCATGGTATGTTCGTCACAACTCAGGAGCAAAATCTGATATAATATTATTAGCTAAATGACAATTTATTCAGATTTTACTAATGTTCTTTTTTTGTTCCAGGAGCCCATCCAGACAGACATAGTTAATTGCTGTGTCTTCTTGGACTTCCTTTGGCCGTGATGTTTCTCACAATTTACTTGTTTTTGATGGCCTTAGCTGTTTTAAAGGAATACTAGTAAGGTATTCTGTGCAACGTCACTCTAATGGGGTTCATCTGGTATTTTTTTCTGCAGTTAAACTAAAGTTATATGATTTGTGAAAATTCCATAGAAATCAAGTACCATGTCATCACATTACCTGAAGTACCTGTTATCAACAGGACTTAATCATTAATGATGTAAACAATTAGCTGCCTGAACCAGTGTTTGCCAAGTTTCTCTGCAGTAAGGTACCCCTGCCCCCTTTTCATAATCTACTCTTTCAAAGCAATTCACTAAACAGAACCTACACTTACGAGTGGGAAGGGCAGTTACATCTTCTTAAAAGGAGAGCATCTTCATAAATTATCTGGGATTCATTTGTAAGAAAGATTCGTCTTTTCTCCCTCATAACAATAATCTTTTAATAAAAAAATTAATAAGAAAGCATTCTTCAATTTGACATAATGTGACACTTTAAGGGAAAGTATACTATTCTTCATCTTATTCTAATGGAGCAATCTTTATAATTAAAATATTACTTTCTAAATTCAGATAGCCTGTAATACCTTTTACAAATGCGGCTTCTAAATTGGGTGCATATTGATGAAATATCATAATCAGAAACGATCTCCATATTGTAGAGGAAGGAGCACAAGCCCGAATGAGTTAGTAAAGCAAATCTTCTCTGGGAAAAAGCAGGATAATGTACAGCTTTGTAGAGCATTAATATACAAGGGGCAAGGATAAACAGTACATGTTGCATTTGATTGACTCAGCACTCCTTAATATATTAAAGACTCCAACTGCTAACCATATTTTTAGATTTTCTTTGCTATGGCCAACAAAGAGACAAAGAACAATAATAAAGAGAAGAACAGAGTTTTAGACCAGGAAAGGACCTCAGCCATCATTAATCTGATAAGCTCGTTTTGTGTATAAGGAAATGTTTAACCTGGAAATGTTGAAAGACTTGCATTGTGGTATACAGCTATTTGAGGGATAAATAGCATTATCTCCCATTTTTCGGACTTCCAAGTCAGTTTTATTATTACACTCTATTTTACTGTGAAGAATCAGAGAAGAAAATTAACCCTTACCTGGAGAGAATGCTGACTTGCAGTTTTCTTTCTTTCTTCTTGTTCTGGTTTGTTATGTGCATTTGGCTAAGGCTGAGAGTATTGCTTCCATGAATTCTCTTCCCAGGGTTTTAGACTATAGATGGCTGAGAGTAAAATTTACATGGAATTTGGAGGGTTAAAAAAAATAAAAATAAAGAAGCTTCCCGAGAGCTGGAAATTTCCATTTCCACAGACCTGGCTCAGATATCTCTCTTCCCCATCGTTCCTCAGCTTCCAGATGTGTTTGATTTCTTGGATTTTCTTACAGCTCTGATTTGTACACCAGTAAGGACATTTTCTCTGATTCACTGACGTCCCCATTCTAGAGGTGTTTTTTTTTTTTCTAAAACTCTCCCTAAACCCCCATTTTTTTTCATTGTGTTTTGTTTTGTTTATGCCTCACTCCTCTAGACTACTAAATGAAGGAAAACGGGAGTATTCTTTTTGGAAATATGGAGATGCTTCACTATAAATCGGATGACCTAAAAAACAAGGAATGTTAGAAATTACCGGCGAATTTGTTACTCGTATTAGTATGCTCAGCCATAACAAAATGCCATAGACGGGGGCGTAAGCAACAGGAAATTGTTTTCTCACAGTTCTGGAGGCTGGAAGTTGAAAATCAAGGTGCCAGCAAGACTGGTTTCTGGCAAGAGATCTCTTCCTGGCTTGCAGATGGCTATCTTATTATGTCCTCACATGGTGTTTCCTAGGTGCAAACATGGGGACAGAGAGAGCTGGATTTCAAGTAAGTTTCTTATGAGAATACTAATCCTATCAGATCAAGGCCCCTCCTTAATTGCTTCCTTAGAATTCCCAATCCAAATGTAGCCACATTGGGGTTCAGGGATTCAACATAGGAACTTTGTGGGTAAACAACCCTTCGGTCCCTACAATTACTTAAATAAAACCAAATAATAAAGCAAATAAATGTATAAATAGATAAACAAATAAGGACCAAAAAAAGGAGAGGTCCATTGATTTGAAGGTTTCAGATCAGATATTTCTAAATGTTGACCTTAAAGTGTTCCAGTCTGACTTCTTAAGAATTAAACTGAGGGTTGCTGGAGGGGGGGAGTGTGGAGGGATGGAGTGGCTGGGTGATGGACATTGGGGAGGGTATGTGCTATGGTGAGCGCTGTGAATTGTGTAAGACTGATGAATCACAGATCCGTACCCCTGAAACAAATAATACATTATATGTTAATTTAAAAAAACAAAAGCAATTTAAGGAAAGGATGAAAACCACCAAGTATAAAGTTCAAAGTTGACAATGTTCTAATGAAAGCAATAAACATTGATTACTTTCTTTCAGATATTTTTTCCAAATTTAAATGACAAATGCTAAAACCAAACAATAAACTGTGAATGAATAAAATATGCATGGTTCTAATTTTAGAAACAGGGATATTGTCTTTTCTGGACATCATTAATCTATAATACCAGCATAAAATGTATATATATTCACATACCCATGTAATAAAAAACTAAAATTTCTCACACACACAAAAAAAGAATTAATTAGGTGGGGCGCCTGGGTGGCTCAGCGGTTAGGCGTCTGCCTTGGGCTCAGGGCGTGATCCCGGCATTTTGGGATCGAGCCCCACATCAGGCTCCTCCGCTATGAGCCTGCTTCTTCCTCTCCCACTCCCCCTGCTTGTGTTCCCTCTCTCGCTAGCTGTCTCTCTCTGTCTAATAAATAAATAAATCTTAAAAAAAAAAAAAGAATTAATTAGGGATTTCCACCAAAACGTACATGCCCAGTGTATATTACGACAAACCTCCCTGAATGATTCCTAAAAAAACTGATTTATAACAGCTGGTTTGAAGCACAAAATCCAATTCATGGGTAGTCTGCTTTTAGTCACATTACAAGAAAGATTTTAAGACCAAGCTTAACCCTAATTCGGAAGTACTATACATGATGCAGAACTCCTACTATGGACGCAGAAATTTATAGTGATGGCAGACCCCACATATGTGTGTCATACTTGTTAAAAATTTAAAAAGAGAGATGTGCAAGATTCATATCTGCAATGTTTTCCTTTAACTGAATATGATTTCCTAAGTTTTTGAAGTTTACTTAAATGTAAATTTTAAGAAGTTTGAAACCTATTGTGAAACTTTACAGCAAAAGCTAAACCAAATATTCTATAAATGTCAAATGTATCCAAAGTTTTATTATATATACATAAGAAGGAAAAGATCAAAAACACAAGAAAGGTTAAATAATGGGAGACGTTTTCTTGAGTAATACAAGACACTATAATATTAAGTTTCTTCCATATTTAGTTATTCTTTTTTAATAGAAAAAAAGAATTTTAACTGTTTTTGGCAAAGAACTCCTAGAATTAATAAATGTTGGCAAAATGCAGCTACACTTGTCTTCAAATGAATTCTTAAAAGCACAACTAATTGGGGCAGAATTATTTGTCTTAGGAAAAAGAAGTCTATAGAGTGAATTAATGGTTTAAAAGTGCATAAAAGGTTATTACAGAGGAATATTGCATAGTTGTTTCTGTCTCTAATGAACTTATGGCATAACCAGGTGCTCTATTAAAAGAGAAATCTGAAAACTCACTGTGAGCATACCACTAAATGAGCTGTGTTTAGGGACAATCCAAAGAGGCAACACGTCCTCCAGCTTAAAAAATGCAGGAGTTAAAGGCAGGATAAGCCAGTGCAAATAAACTAGACATAGCTTGAGTGAGGCCTGAGAAATAATGATTTAAAGAAATAAGTTAAAGGGAACAATAATAGAAGCGATTAAAAAAGTAGAACTTTATTAAGGCAAATAACTCTTCAGCCAAATTAATCTTTTTATTTTTTCCAAAGGATTATAATCCTCTTTTATATTACTCTACACTACTATATATACTACTATAATACTACTAACTAGTGTTAATATTTGAGAGCAGACAACGTAAATAAATGTGATGAAGATAGTTCAGGATTATCTGAATGGGGACCAGGTGTGGAAGTTAATATTCTGCCGTTAAGACAGCAGTCTGGTCCAGCTCTTTAGAATTTTTAAATTCATCACTTTGTTCATTATTTATACATGTCCATTGGCAGCTTGCCAATCATAATGTATGCACAAAAACAAAAGCCATATAATTAGCTGCGGATGACCTGTTTTGGCTAGAAACCTCTCTGCAATACGTCCGAAATATTATTTTGAAAAAATATTTTTTAGGAGAGACATACTGTCACTAATAAACTATGTCCACATTAGAATGTGCTCATGTACTCTTTCCAAAATTATTTGTTTGTTGTTATAATGACATTGGCTGACTTGGGGGGGTGTAAATTATTTTCTATGTGATGTTCGCTAATATTATAGGAAAAGATATTTGCTATATGCACCAAGACGGAGAATAATGGTGCTGACTTTTCAGTAACTTAACAGTTGACTGTATTTCCCCATTTTATTTTATGTGCATTTTGAACTGCATATGCACTATATTTCATAGTTGATTTTAGCACAGGATCCAGATGTTCCTGACACATCTGTTTTCGTACCTTTATATAAATGAACTTCAAAATGATACTAGCAACTCTGGGGACTGCATTAGTCACAATAAAAAGAACATATTTTTGTCTTGTCTACATAGGGATCATCTATGTATAAAGTAGATGTTGAGTAGCTAGTCATTTTTTATGTGTCCTTGCAATGCAGTTATTTACATACTACTGATTTGGTATGCCTAGCCATCTGGTTATGGATGAAATGCTGCACTTACTTTTTTTTCTTTTGCCTTTGTTTAAAAGGACTTTCTAAATGTTATCAATACCAAATGTTCTATGATTATTTATACTAATAACCTACAAAAATATTTTATATTTTTTCCAGATTGTTGCATGATACATTCCTCAATTTACATACCATTTGATTTTTTAGCTGACTTTGTAAAACGGTAGAATTAAATATAATGTTTTGAGTGTTTTATAGCTGTTGTACGACACACTATTTCTTAATAACTATATGAAACAGTAGATATACACCACCTGCTCTTTCACCAGTAAAGATGCAGCCGGGTAGTTAAAAGCTCAGGCAGAGCAGTCAAAGTGTTTTGTGGCAAGAATAGCTGTTGGCTTTGTTGGCTGTAAGAATTTGGGCAAGATATAAATTTCTCTAAGTCCCAATTTCTTTATCTATAAAATGAGGATAATTGTAGAATTAGTTCACATAGTTATTGTATGGATTAAATTATATAACCTATTTAGAGAACTTAACACAACATCAACCATATAACAGGTACCTTTGAAAGGATAGCCACTTAGGTTGATATGATTAAATAGAGAGTAATTAGAATATTTTATATGATTTTGAAAAAGCTGAATTTGTTACTACTTACTTAGCTACGTATTTTGCTAATTTTAATATTGAAGATAAACTATTAAATAACATATATTCCTATTTTAATCTACTTAAACAATATCATAAGAAGTTTATGATGTCATGTTTTAAATTTTTTAAATGTTATCAAAAACTCTTCTAACAAAAAGTTTAGGGCGCCTGGGTGGCTCAGTCAGTCAAGCATCTGCCTTCGGCTCAGGTCATGATCCTGGAGTCCCAGGATCCCATTCCACATCGGGCTCCCTGCTTGGCAGGGAGTCTGCTTCTCCCTCTGCCCTTCACCCTGCTGTTGCTCTCTTTTGCTCTCTCTTTCTGTCTGTCTGTCTCAAATAAATAAATAAATAAATAAATAAATAAATAATCTTAATTAAAAAAAGTCTAAAATACATTTATACACAAAGTCTTTTCTAAGTCTTTTTTAAAAACAGCATTAATTAGGTATGATTAATATACAAAAACTGCATATATTTAATATATAAAATTTGGTCAGTTTAGATATATAAATATACCTGTGAAACCATCACTACAATCAAGGTAATGGACATATCCATTATCTCCAAAAGTTTCCTTGTGTCCTCGTGTGCCTTTGTGTGAGTATGTGTGTGTGTGTGTGTTATAAGAACACTTAACATAAGATCCATGTTTTTAACAAAATTTTGAGTGCGTAATGTGTAACTGCTGACTAGAGACACTATGCTGTATAGCATGTCACCTGTCTCCTCCATGACAACATCTTCTAGTTGGAGTCTCTGTCCTCTGCAGGAATTTTGAAATATCCTGTTGGGGCACCATAGCAGCGAGCAGTGAGACTCTGTTTCTGGCCAAGAGGCTGAATTTCTGCTTTCTCTCATTTGAGCCTGAGGTTTGCTCTAAGTTGTAGCCACCCCCCCCCCTTTCATAAGCAGGAGAGCATTACCTCTTCATCAGGCTCTAAGACTCAAGCCTGGGCTACAGGCTACCCATCTTGCATGAAACACATTTTAGCCCCATTGGTCAAAAATAGCTGAGTTCCCAGGCCCCAGAGTCTGCTTCTAGACCCACAGGTCCCTAGTGGCTTCAACATCCCTTCCCCATGGTTTGTTTGTTTTGTCCTGTTTGTTTGTTGTTTATTTTTTTCTGGTCTACATTGATGTTTTAATTATTTTTCAATCTAACTATGCATTTTTATTTATGTGAACTTGGAACAAATGGTTTGGCAGGGTTTGAAGTTACTGTTTCTTTTGTACCAGAATTTTTTGTATCATTTTTATAATATCATTCTTCAACCAAATTTCGATGTATTGTGTACTGTCAGTTATAATCACATCATACCGGAGACCTTCTACTATCCATAAACAAGTTTTGGGTTTTGCTAAAGTCTACACGAGTAGCCCAAATTTTAAATAATGGGATGACTAAAGTCTAAATTCAAAGTCTATTTCATAGGCTGCCTAGAATGCAGTTTTTTAATCATTCGCAACTGACATCTTTGATTCTTAAATACATATCTAAACTACATGTTTCCTTTGTTCTGGTGACATTCATATTTTAAAAGATAGCTGCATTATTATATTACATTATATTAGATCTCAACCTTATCGAGTTTTAGAGATTTATGGTAAGAATATAGAAAAATTTAGTGAAATAGAAGGAACTCACTTGAATCTAAAGAATGAAAAGAATACAACAACATCCCATGTCTTTAATCTTCCAAATATGGTATTACTACACTGCTGTCAGTAATGAAAATTTTCTTCCTAATGATTATGGCAGTTATCGTAATATAAATTAAATATCATGGTGGAAAACCCAATATCATAAGGTTTTTGACTTAAGGTCTGTTTCAAGATCCTCAGATAAGGAATGATATGGAATGTGAACTTGGCACATTGATTACAAGGGATATCAAAGATGTGAATTTAGACACACATTTTTAAAGGCAAACATGGTTTTTTGAATTTTTTAAAATTAATAACACCACATGAAATCATTGATTAATCAATATCATTCCATCACATGGAAATTAGTGCATTTACTTTTGAAGCTCCACTTTGCTTACCTGGACTATCGTCCAACTTATAATATCAGCTTATCTCCTGATATGTGTTTAAAAAAGCATTTCATAAGCTCCATTACATATTTGAAAATGAAAATGATCTTTGAAATTAAAATGAAAAATATTGATAATACAGCTTTAACTCTATTTTTCTTTGGCTCTATAATTCAACACTTCCATTAATGAATAAGAATAAATTCCTTAGTGAATATTCATCTTTAGTCTATTAAACTACCTGGCCAGTATATAAAAAATATGCTATGATTACATAAATGTGTATGCTACCACAAAAGTAGAGTTTACTATGCTAATTTGGCATCAGAAATTCTGCCTTTCATTTCACTTGTATGAAAGTGTGTGACAAGGTGTGAAGTGCAGTAGACTGGAGGGAAGGGCTTTTAAGTCCTCATGTTTACCCTGATTTAACAAACAGTGTGAACTAGGGCCACCCTCTTTTTTTCCTCAATTGTATGATATGTCTCTCATCTATGACACATCAAATATTATGCATCTCTTTCTGCTTAACATGTTCTGTGTATCTGTAAGCCAACCTAGAGCTTCTGGAAAAAAACAACAAAAAAAGTATTCAATAGGATGACATGTTAATGAAACCAAAGATGCTTTAAGGAAGCTTAATGCAGAGAAGAGGAAATGAGAGATGAGGAGGAAACTGAGATTTGGAAATATTTCTTTTAACTGGCAATAAGACCCTATGTGAAACCATTGTTTTAGAAATCAGAATAAAATATGGCAAAATGCAGCTCTGACCGGAAGTCACATTGCCACTTAGTAGTTGTGGATGAAATTCTTACATAGCTGATTGCATTTCAAAAGAATAGTAAAAAATATTGTTAGTTTCCAAGATCTGCCTGCTCCAGTGAGAATTACAACCCAATTTAAATGAGACCAATGAACCCTCCTATAGAGGAAAGAATCTGATTTCATCAAAGTGGATTCAGCCTTTGGCATGCTGTGTTTGCTTGTGGCCCAAGTCACAGCCCGCTGGGAGTGGCAGCCCCTGCCATCAGTGTCAGTCAGGGAACAGACATTTCTCTCTTTGTATTATCAACAAGCTCCAGGCCCTTGTGCTGGTCAGACGGCACTGAGATGCTGACAGTGAGCTGCTGCACAGACAGACTAGGGAGAGTCTCTCTGTATTTAAAGGGCCCAAGAACTGCAGGAAGACAGTGTTCCTGCTTCTTCTAAGTGGCATGTGTGAAGAGATATCTGATTTAGCAGCTCTGACAGCCCACAGGAAACTCGATCCAGACAGAAACAGAATGTGAAATAACAGGAGCTCTCATCCTTGAGTTTAAGAAAGAGGAGAGGAGACTAAGAATTCTAAGTGTCTCTGATAAACCAGGCATTATATTGTGTGTGTTAAACATATACTTTCATTTAATTTCCCAAAACACCATGTATGCATGTAGAGTTTAAATAATGTAACTTTGGTCATCTAGTAAATAAGTAGTTGTGGGTTAAAAAAAAAATCTGATTAATCTGAAGCAGTGCTTCAAACACAGGGATGATAAGTGTGGGTTCTGGAATCCTGCAACTTGGTCTCAAAATTTGTTTCAACCACTTCCTAGTATTCAAACTTGAACAACTTTTCTGAATTTTTTGCGCCTTGGTTCCTCATCTGCAAAATGTAGGTAGTGTTTACATAACAGAGTTGTAAGATTCAAATTATATTATCCCTATTAATTGCTTAGACAAATATCTAATGTTTAGTAATTTCACAGAAAATGTTGATATGATTTACCAATGATCTTCAAAATCTATGCTATTCTAAAATGTCATACTGCTTCCTGTATTTGAGTGTGACAATCATAAAATGCATTCAAATATACTTTTCATGTTTCTATTAAGATTAATTAATCTTAATTGTGGTGATAATCTTATGCCATTTGGGTATTTGTTAAAACTCAATTTATTTTACCCCTATTGTTTGAAAGTTGCTCTTTGATGAGTTGTAAGTAATACATTATTGGAAATGGAAAACTTAATTGGTAACTTTGTAGCCTTAGGAATTGTGAATAGAGAGCAATGAAGAAGGAAAAAAGTTTAAATAAGTGAAAAGAATAAGTGCATTAAAAGAAACAGAGAAACACAAATAAAATGCTTCAAAGAAAATGTTATATTTGTACCATTGTCTGAATGTCTCATGGATATCTTGAATTTAACATATTGAAAAGAAAACTAATTACTTCCCCATCCCTATTGCAAAATGACTTTTCAGTCTGTTTTGTGTGTCCTGTTAAATGAGATGGTTTAGTAATCTGATAATTTATTTGCTCTTATTCAAACCAAATCTTTGTGAATTATATAGTATTAGAGAAATATGTTCTAAAGTATACTTATTCATACTTAGAAGCATACATTCAGTAAATATTTGACTACTGCTTCTCATAGGCATTCACTTTTTTTTAAGTTTATAAACAATAGTGAACAAATTCTTCTTCCCATAATCAGTTTATATAGTCTTTGAAGAAATAGATAAATCCATGCATAATACAATTAAAAATTCTGATAGTATTTACTATAAATAAACACACTAACAAAATAAAACAGAACAAAATAAAAAGGAACAGTAGAAGTAGTCGTAAATTCAAGGGAAACATCCAACTACTGTTTCTTTGGTCTGGAACACACCTTCTCAGGTAATTATATTATCCTCTCAGATCTTTAAGCCTCTGTTCAATGTTGCCTCTCCATCATCTATATAAAATATCAATCCTCCTCCAATATGAAAGGGTTACACTACCCTTAATATTTTTAAAAATAATAAAAGATATTGACAGCAGACTGTGTGGCACGTTTATTTGTATATTTATTTTCTCTACCAACCACCAGAATGAAAATCTGAGAAGGTATGGACTGTATCTCATTGTCATATCCCCCAGCCCAGAAGAACCAGATACATACTAGATACTCAGTAAACATTGTTGAATAAATGAGTAAGATACATTTGGCTGCAGGCTTCAAGAAAAGGAGAGGCTAATGTGTTAGAGGTGGGAGGAGGCAAGAGCTTATTAGCAAAGGGACCACAGTATCTACCTGCAATAATATGCAAAGAACCTAATAACTTGGAAAAATTAAGGAGCTCATATATTTGGGATACATTGAAAAAAAGAAACTTGGCTCAAGAGAGATTGGAAATATGCAGTGTCAATTCTTTCAAGGATTTCTTAAGAATGTTTTGAATTTGTTTTTACTAGAGTGACTGAAGGTCTTGAAAGTAAAGTAATATAATCCCATTTATTTAGTGTTCATTTAATGTGGTTCCTTAAGTATTTTTGTAAATTTTACACATAAAAATCATATTGAGGTATAATTTCCATAAAATAATTTTCATATACATTATAATTTTCATATGCATGTGTTCTAATAACTCATTAAATTATATAACCACAAACTCAGTCAAGATATCAAATATTTTCATCACTCCCAAAAGAACCTTGGTTCTCCTCTCTAGGTAGTCCACAACCGCCAATCTTACATTGGCAATTGTGGATTGATTCTGTGACACAATAAATTTGTTTTTTGAACAATAAATTTGTTCTTGACTTTTTAGAAAAATAAATGTAATCATACCTAATATATTCATTTGTGTTGGGATTCCTTTGCCTACGATTACATTTTTGAGTCATCCATGTTATTGAGTGCATTAGTAGTCCATTTATTGTTTTATTGCCAAGTTGCATTTCATTGTACAAATGCTCCAGGATTTTTTCTTTTTTTAACCATTCACTGTTTGGTGGACACTTGGGTTGTTTACAGTTCAGAGCTATTAAGAATAAGCTGTTTATAAACATGTAACAAATACATGTGTGGACATATATTTCATAACTCTTGGGTAATGAAGGATTGGGATGACTAAGTCATCAATAAATTTATTTTTAAATTTATAGACATTACCATAAAGTTCTCCAAGTAGTCCCATCATTTCACATTGCACCATCAGTGTTCTGAGCGTTCCAGCTTCTCCACATCCTCAGCAATACTTGACAATTTTAGGAATTCTAGTTGCTATGTAGTTCCGTATTATTATGGTTTTATTTTCTATTTTCTTGCTGTGTAATAATGTTTGCTATCTTTCATGTCCTAGAGGCTATTAATGTATCTTCTTTCTTGAAGTGTCCATACAAGTCTTTTGCACAGTCTTACGGGGCAATGTTTATCTTCTTATTGAATTTTAATTTTTTTCCCCTATTTTCTAGATACAGGTCCCTTTTCATATATTTGTATTGCAAATATTTTTGACCGGTCTGAAGCTTGCCTATCACTTTCTTAATACTTTTAAAAAACACACTCTATTTTATTAAATTGAAAATAATTTTTAAACTACTTTAAGCTTCTTATCTCTTTAGGTGTCTTTGTCTACTTCGAGGCATGGGTTGTTTCAGATCTTCTAATTCCCAATATTTGTAGATTTTTATATGATGTTTCTGGATTTCTAATTTAACTTTTGGGTGATCAGAAAATTTTCTCTATGATTTCAATCCATTTACTTTTTTTTTTTTTTTCAGATTTCTCCTATGGCCTACTATTGTCTATGTTGTAAACATTTCTTATGCACTTCAACAATGTTTTTTTATGGTAGTTTGGGTTGTAATGCTCTAAAATGTCAATTAGGTCAAGTATCTGATTAATATTGTTCAAGTTTTCTATATTCTTAGTGATTTTTCTCTGTTGTTCTTTCTATGAAGTGCTAACAGAAGAACACCAAAAGATCCAATAATGATTGTGGACTTGTCCATTTCTGCTTTCAGATTTGTTACCTTTTGCTTCATAATTATTAAGATTTGTTGTTATGAACATACACACTTGAATTACTATTTCTGCTTAATGAATTGAAGCTTTTATTATTAAAAATGTCCCTTTTGTCTTTAGTAATATTCCTTTTTCTGAAGTCAACCTTGTCTAACGTTCATATTGCCACTTCAGCTTTTTTATTATTGTATTTTAGTATAGTTAATTTTATATTGTATTACCTAGGGACAGCTGATAGTTAGGCTTTGCTTTTTTATCCTTTCTTATATTTTTAGTCTTTTACTTGGCATATTTGAATCATTTACATATAATGTAATTATGAGTATAGTTGGTATACTGGGCTGAATAGTTTCCCCCAAAATTAATACCCACCTGGAACCTGTGGATATGACTTTATTTGGAAATATTATCTTTGCAGATGTTATTGAGTTAAGATGAAGTCAGATAGAATAGGGTAGGTCCCATATCCAGTATTATGTCTGGTGTCCCCATGAAAAGAAGAAAATTTAAACACAGAGACACACTCAGAGGGAAGATGGTGACATGGAGTTAGAGGCACAGATTGTAGTTATCCTTCCACAAACCAAGGGATGCCAGGAATTGCTGACAATCACCAGAACCTAGGAGAGGCAAGAAAGGGCTCTTCCTAGAGCCTTTGAAGAGAGCATGGCCCTGCCAATTCCTTGATTTTGGACTTCCAGTGTCCAGAATTGTGAGAGAATAAATTTCTGTTGGTTTAAGCCATGCATGTTATGCTAATTTGTTATGGCAGCTATAGGAAAGTAATATAATTGGTTTTAAGCCTATCATCTTACTATTTCTTCTGTATGTGAGTTTTCTTCCCTTTTTTAAAATTAAATGGGTACTTGTAGTACTCTATTTTGTCTCTTCTATGGGCTTACTAACTGTATATGCCTATATTTTACAATGTGCATCTTTTGATTCATTTTGCAATATTCAACTTTAGCTTATTAGAATCTTCTTGCATTTCAAATGTACTTCCATTTGTCCCTTCTGGTCCTTTGCATTATTTTTTAATACATTCTGATTCTACATATTTTATAAACCTCATAATACATTGTTATTCTTACTTGTACTTTTGGATTCCAATATAAATTAATTATTTGCATTTCGTTATTTCATTTGATTAATTCTTATAGTTTCTATTTTTCTCCTGATATGTCCTATTTTTGAGGTATTATAATCTTGATTTTTATTATTTCTTTAAATACAGTTTCCTTTAATTTTTAAAATTTATTTATAATATCTGAATAAAGGCTTTGTTTGATATATCTGACATGTGGATCCATTCAGAGTCAGTTCCTGCTCAATATTATTTTCCTGAGGGGTGCCTGGATGACTCAGTAGGTTAAGTGTTTGCCCTCAGCTCAGGTCATGATCTCAGGGTCCTAGGACCGAGCCTCACATTGGGCTCCTTGCTCAGCAGAGAGTCTGCTTCTCCCTCCCTTCTGCCTGTAGCTCCCCCAGCTTGTGCTCTCCCTCTCTCTGTCAAATAAAGAATAAAATCTTATAATATCTCTATATATTATTTTTCTGAGTATGTGCAGTATCTTCTTATTTTTTTGCACATCTGATAAATTCTGTTGAAAACTGTACATTTCAGTTACTATTTTATAGCAGCTCTGGATTTTGCCACCCTTCCTCCCTTGAGAGTAGCTGTTGCTTGTTAAATTTTTATTTATTTATTTCAATTTTATTAATTTACTTATGTAGTTATTTATCTATTTGAGTAACTGGCCTGGACTTTATCTGTGAAATTTGTCTCCCTTGCAGTTTTTACTTTTACATTTTTAATTCTGACTTCCCTGTCGTCAAAGGTCAGCATATCTTAGTGGTTAACCCAGAATTGGAAAGAAGTTGTGCTTAAACAACTTGATTTTATGTGACTTCCAATCTCTGCCAATAAATCTGTAGGTGAGATAAAGACCATATTCACAGTTGAGGCCATTTTCAGCTCCCACTCAGCATTGGCTTTCCTCAAGCCCTCTGCTGTCCCCTGCATGCGAACATACTTGCCTACTCAGCCAAGAATTTGTGAAAAGTTATGTATCCTTCTATATTTCTCTAATTTCAAAGTTTTCCCACCAATTTTCTGGCTAGATTATCACTGACTCAACAGAGTTGCTAATCCCAGAGTAACAGTAATGGGATTTCCCCATTGTTTCCTATAGAGCTGGTTACATTTACTGATGATCCAGTCAGGTATTCACTTTCTGTCCCAAATCAAGTCTGCCCCTTGGCTGTGAAGCTGTTCGTTTCCCCTTTTCCAGACCAAATACTGTAAAATTACAAAATCAAGCTTGACAGGGCAGAGGCTGAGGTAGTGGAGGATACACAAGAATGGCCCCAAGCAAGAAGGTGGCAGACTTCCATTGTTTTTACCCATTACTTAATAGTTTTTCTTGAAGAAACACTAATTTATAATTGGTCTTTGTTCAATTTCCAGAGATGGAAAATTGTGAGATTTTGGAGGCATATTTTCCAGTTTTTAACCTGTATTTTTATATTTAAGGGGAAAAATTTGCTAATCTTTTTACTGCACCATAATTGGAAATCAAAAATTGATTGGATTTGTTTTATGCTATTTTAAATTTTATCATTTTAAGATTTCTTTTTTTTAATTGACTTATGCTATTTAGGAATGTCATTTATTTTTAATTACCTAATATGAAGTGAAGTTATTGAATTTACTTTTTATTTTTTTATTTTTTTAAAGACATTTATTTATTTGAGAGAGAGACTGCATGTGTGCAAGTTGGGGGAGGGGAAGAGGGATAGAATCTCAAGCAGACTCCCCACTGAGCATGGAGCCAGGCACTGGGCTGGATCCCATGGCCCATGAGATCATGACCTGAGCTGAAACCAAGAGTCAGACGCTTAACCAACTAAGCCACCCAGGCACCCCACTGAATTTCCTTTTTAATTCTAATATTTCTTTAGGTTTTTCTGGATTGTGTGCATACACAATCATTTGACAATAAATAATAACTAATAACAAATTTATTTCATTCTTTCCAGCCTTAAGTTTTTTCTTTCTCCCCCCCCCCCTTTTGGATCCTTTAACATCTCAGGTATGATTTTGAATTAAAATTGTGATAGCAAATAACTTCACCTCATTCGTATTCTTGGGGTGAAGTATGAAATATATTCTATCAGATTAAGGATGCCCCCTTCTCTTCCTAGTTAGCATATATGTTATCTTTGTCATTAAATTTATGCTGAATTGTATAAAATGTTTTTGCAGCACCCATTGAAAAAGATATAGTTATTTTTCTTTTTTTCTATTGATGTGTAGATTTATTTGGTTAATTTTATTAAAAATAATATTACATTCCTCAAATAAATCCAACTTGTTTATGAAGTATTGAACATCTTATAATTTGATGGGTTTTAATCATTATTATTATTATTATTATCATTTAATAATGATTTTGTGTTTATGAGAGAGATGGTCTGTGCTCTTATTAGGGTTTTCCCATCAGGATTATACTGGTCTCATAAAATAGTTGAGAAATATAAATATATGGAAGAATTATTAAAAACTAGTGTAATTTCATTCCTAAATTAAGGAATAAATTCAACTAACAAAACCATCAGTGCTTAGAGATTTCTTTGTGTTTATTTCCTTTATTGGGTATAAGATTATATTGGATTTCTATTTATTCTTGTGTCAGTTTTGGCAAATTCTGTTTTTTTCATGAATGTTCATCTTTTCCTTTCCTAAGTTTATTTGGTAAACTTGGTCATGATATCTCTGTTATCTGTTTAATATTTAATACATAGTAAGCACTTCAAAATGCTGACTTTTACTTAGAAAGGTATTGCTATGTATTAATCTGAAGTTTTCAAAAAATGCATTATTTGTTCCAGATACAACAGGTTCCCAAGAAATGGGTGAAAGGCAAAAATATATGTTAAGAGGTATTTATTACTCTGAGATCAATTCATGTTTGTAACTACCACTTTAAAGATTTCTTTTCTATAAAATATAAATGTGTTAATTTGAAAGATAACTGAGGCATTCTTCCTACTGGCATCTTAAATCAAAGTTTATATGGAAAAATAAATTATTTCTAAAGCATGTATTATTTATATTTACAATAGATTCTAGCTAAATAAAATAGCATTCTTATATATTGTCTTATATGATCTAATTTCAACTTCCGACCTTGATACTGTATTGGTACTCTATAAGGACATTTTAATTAATTAAAGTCTATTTTTCTATTGCTTAGAATCATTATTTATTTATAAATAGTTTATAAAAGAATTGAAAATGTTTTGCAACTGCATTACTAATGAATCATTATCATTATGATGTTTCTAAATCATCATATTATTAAAGTGTTTTTTATTTTTTATTTTTTGAAAGATTTTATTTATTTATTTGACAGAGACAGCCAGTGAGAGAGGGAACACAAGCAGGGGGAGTGGGAGAGGAAGAAGCAGGCTCCTAGCACAGGAGCCTGATGTGGGGCTCGATCCCATAACGCCGGGATCACGCCCTGAGCCGAAGGCAGACGCTTAACCGCTGTGCCACCCAGGCGCCCCTATTAAAGTGTTTTTTAAAAGCAATTAGAGATTATGAGTTATTTTTTCATATGAGTTATTTTTTCATATATATTATCTTTTTCTACCTCATATGAGTCTTCTGAAATTAGATCTTATTAATATTCAGATTGTTTTATAACAGGAAACTGAGTCTCAGGCAGATTCTTATGGAATGGAGGAAATATTAACCAAGATATGTTCTTAAAACCTTTGAGAATATCCAAACTCATTACCCCCATGTAATGTGTACTTCATAATTAATAGAGGCCAAAAGAGCAGTTTGAGTTGATGATATGCTCTGCAGAGTATGTTCATTCACTTCCTATGTGGTTTTCTCCTGCACATCAGCTTTGAAACATAAGCAATTAAATTTTTTACCTAACCTCAGCAAAATCACAAACTACTATGAAAAGTTGAAAACTTTCTAGGTTACCCACAGATAGCTGGAACTATAATTGTGTACTTTGAATGACAATCCTACATTCAAAATCCTATCTCCTTCTCAGTATAGTAAGGAAAGAGAAATTCAATTTCGTTAATCAATTATTCAGTATCTCAATATATTAATGCATATACAGACTATTCAAAATCAAAATCAATATTATAAGAATTTCATTATATTTCACATAAAAATTACAAGCACATCAAAATATGCATTGCATTCATTATAATTTTCTGTAAGGTTTATCTATTGTCATGCTCTTCAAATATATTTTTTCAAATTTTTACACATAACAGTGTGTATATCCTTATATTATTTTTTCTGAATATTTCTCTGGAAAGAAGAATTAGACACTCTCTCATCCTGAATATAAATCTTCCTCTCTCTCTTTATGAGGACCATAAACTAATTAATATTGATAAGATAGAAGAAAAACAAATGCATATGTCTCTTTAAGAGTTTCACATCAAATCAGCTCTGATGCACTTGCAGTTGCCCATCAAATAGTTACATTTCTTTCAGTGCACAGGAGGTGCCTGATGTGCACTAAGAGGCATAATTGCTTTTATAAGTTGAGCATATGTTTCCAACCTCAAACCTCAACCAAAAATCATCCAACACTCCTGATCCGGATATCTGTTTTTTTGTGTTAATATTTAAAATATAGTTAGCATTTGGCAGTTTTTTTGCAGAAAATTTTTATATTGTTGTGATACACTCATTTTGATTGCATTTTCATAGAAATATTACACAGTTGCTTCTGACTCATAAAAACGTGATTTGCAAATGGTTTTACCCATAAATCATTACTGCTGCTTCTTTTCTATCTATTTACTCTTCATGACCATAACACCTTTTACCAGTCATGGAAACCATATAAAGGCAAACAAAACAAACAGGCAAAGAAAAACCAACCGGGGGAGGGGGGAGCTGCTTTTAAAGAATCAGTGGAAAGAAGTGAAAGAAAAAATACATCAATGAGAACAAGAAACAATATTGACAATATTTCTCAAAGTAGTCATTAGCTCTAGTTTTATCAAAATCCCCTGTCTCGATGTTTAAATGCAGATTTCCAGGCTCTCACTCAGATTTATTAAACTAGACTCTAAAAGTATAGCACCAGAATACATTACGACTTCAGCTAAAACCCCATGATATTGACACACAAGAAATCTAATAACCTAATTTTCTGGGCCTGGACTGGAGCCCCATGAACCAGCATTACAAACAAGCATTCACTCCTTTTAATGAGGTTATTCATTCAGCAAACACTTTCCTAATATTCTCCTTTGGACTCAGGAAGATTGACAATCAGAAGCCTAACTCTGGAAATGAAAAAGTAATTTTGGAACATGGCCTTCACAGAGTGATAAGGCTGGCATTGATGGAATATTATGTGCAATGTTAGGTTGAGGTTACTTTGTCATGAAAAAGATGGACTTTCAAACTTGGAAGATTGTATTAACGGACGGTGGATTCATAAATTGTTTTAATCTGCTTATCTTTGGCTTGATGAGAAAATTAAATTTTTTCAATATTCTGATAAAACATGACCTCCTTTCGCAGGATGCCAGACTATTTTATTATACATAAAAATAGGGAATTATTGTGTTCTAGAAATAAAAAGAAACTGCTACTGGAGAACAAGCATAATGCTACTAGGAGTTCTAGATCATAGAAGCTAGATTTTGAAAACCCATACAGAGACAGGGAATGAGAACGTAGGTTTAACATGAGACAGGGAGCTAGAGGAGTTTATTTGTGTAAAGCAAAGAGCTGAAACATTGCTCCATCATCCACAAATGGGAACTTATCTTTGCTTGGACAATCTAAAAAGAGCTCTGAATACAATTTTTAACTGTATTATTTTTCTATAGCTGTGTAATAAGTTCAAAACTTACTGGCTTAAAACAAAATAAGCATCTCAGGTTCTGAGGGTCAGGAACTTAGAAGCGGTTTAGCTGAGTAGATACTGGCTCTGGGTTCCTTACATTGGTGTATTAGTTAGGGTTCTCCAGAGAAACAGAACTGACAGGACCCACATACGTACATACATACAAGATTTATTATAGGAAATGGCTCACGTAGTTATGGAAGCTGAGAAGTCCCATGATCTACCATCTACACGTTGGAGAACTAGGAAACCTGGTTTGAGTCCAAATGCTTGAGAATTGGGGAGGGAGGCAGGTAGGGCTGGAACTGACAGTGTAAGTCCTGATGTGAGTCCAAAAGCCCAAGAACTGGAACGCCAATGTCTGATGGAGGATAAAATGGATTTCTCAAATTGAGCAGAGAGAGACTAATTCACCCTTCTTCCACCTTTTTGTTGTATTTGAACTCGCAACCAACTGGATGATACCCACCTGCACTGAGAAGGGCCATCTGCTTTACTCAGTTCACCAATTTGAATGCTAATCCATTCTGGAAACATCCTTACAGATATCCCCAGAAAGAATGTTTTACCAGCTATCTGGACATCCCTTAGCCTGGTCAAGTTGACAAATAAAACTAAACATCATATGTAGTAAAAAGTCAGATGTTGTACAGAGTACTGTCTTCTGAATGCTTGAATGGTGTGAGACAGTCTACTCCAACGTGGCTCACACACATGGCTGACAAGTTAGGCTACTTATTGGCATGAAGCCTCAGTTCCCTACCACATAGATGTCTCCATCGGCCTTTCCGCATGGTGGCTGATTTCCCCCAGAGCAAGTGATGCAAGAGACCACAAAGTGGAAGCCACAGTGTATTTTATGACCTATTGAAGGTCACACACAGTCATTCTTAAAATACCCTTTTGGGTGGGAGGAGACTTACATAAAGGTGTAATGTGAACAACACAGTCTGATGTGTTAGGTTTGCATATGTCAGGGATGTTGAATGACCAGGGAGAGAAAGAGAGAAAGAGAGAACAGAAACAGAGAGACAGACACACCCAGAGAAAAAGACAGAAAGATACCAGACAATCTCTAAATTCTGAAAACCAAGATATTAATGCATCCACAAAATAGTCAAGTAGAAGCTACTGAATACTGCCTAGGCTTACCAGTGCTCTCTGTTACACTAGAAACAAAATAGAAAGGAAACCAACATCATACTTCTTATTAATGGAATTTCATGAACACATTTCATCTCAATTTATATTTCATGGCATCCAGGTGCTAAGTGCAGTTTCAAGCATACTCTACCCTCCCATAAATTATACAGTAAATCATCACTTGGTAATGGGCATTTTATTTTTCATGCTGATTTCCTTAAGTGCTCCACTCTGAGGTCTCTCAGTCATGGCCATATGCTTTTCTTTCCTTTCACATATTTGAATACAGAGCCATACTGATAGTTCCAAGATTTTTTCACTTTTTTTTTTTTATGAACCCTGGGTTATTCAAAATTGTTCTTTCAGATCAAGAACAGAGGAAAAATCTTTCACAGAAAACCAACATGTAGGGAACTCTCTTTTTTTTTTTTCTTTTATCACTCCTGCTAAGATTCATTTGAAAAAGATTTTCCTGAAAAAGATGAAAGTATGACAACTTTTGAATCAAAAATGCCTTGGAAAGTAGAAACAGAGCTCAAGAAAATGTGTTTCAGTTTTTAAGAACTTTGACACATTAAAATACGTGTTATTTTATTTGTTTGTTTTGCTTTGCTTTTTTTACTCTCTTGCTCTTTTATTTGGGTGTAGGTATACTTGAAGTCAGCTTTGGGATAGAAGATGAATCATGTTTCACCAATGCATATCATTTAAAGCTGTACTAGTATTGACTGATAAACTCTTCTTTTCCCTCATCTTCCTTGGGAGACAATTAGCTCATTTGCATTGTGACAAAAGAACCCCTAGGCGGTCTTGGGCTGCTAATTCCATGTACTGTTCCTGGCTTGCTCCCAGTTGTTCGGTTTCCCATGCCTCAGAACGTAGTTTTCATTTTTCAAAGGTTCCTAGCATTCTTCAAAACAGGCTTTCAAGAGAAAATGTTTTTCACTTGAAAATTTTGTTACCTAATTCTCAAATATCACATCTGTCCATAATTCCTAATTATTATGGGTTGTTATGACTTGAACTGTGGAAGATAGGATGGAGGAATTATTATATCTTCTTCAATTTGGTTTTCTATAAGATGTGATTTCTTCCTATATTTTCCTTTGAAATTATTTCTAACACGAAGTAGAAAATTAAAATAATTCTTTGGGCACCTGGGTAGCCCAGTTGATTGAACATCTTACTTTTGGTTTTGGCTCAGGTAATCATCTTTGGTTGTGAGATCGAGCCCCACATTGGCCTCTTCACTCAGTGAGGAATCTACTTCAGGTTCTCTCTCTGTCTCCCTTCTGCACTCTCTATCTCTAAAACAAACAAACAAAATAAAGAAAAGTCTTTAAAATAATTCTTATGAGGGGTGCCTCGGTGGCTCAGTTGTTAAGCGTCTGCCGTTGGCTCAGGGCCTGATCCCAGGGTTCTGGAATCGAGCACCGTATCAGGCTCCTCTGCTCCTCTGGAAGCCTGCTTCTTCCTCTCCCACTCCCCCTGCTTGTGTTCCCTCTCTCGCTGGCTGTCTCTCTCTCTGTCAAATAAATAAATAAAATCTTAAATAATAATAATAATAATTCTTATGAGTAATTTATAAGAATTTATGCAGATGTTTCTCTGTGGTCTTGGAGACCAAGGGTATAAGAATGGTTCTTTTTTTTTTTTTTTAAGACTTTATTTATTTGAGAGAGAGAGAAAGAGCATAAGCAGGGGAAGTGGCAGAGGGAGAGAGAGAAGCACGCTCCCCACTGAGCAGGAAGCCTGACAAGGAACTCAATTTCAGCACCCTGGGATCATGACCTGAGCTGAAGGCACTTAACCAACTGGGCCACCCAAGGTGCTCCATATAAGGAATGGTTCTTAAGCAGCCAATGGAGAATAGAAGAAAAGAGGAAAAGTTCACACTTTCGCAAGGGATTTATTCATTTGTCCAAAAGGCAGAGGCTTGAGCAAATATCTATCACAGTTGTTATTCAGCAAGTTTCAGGTTTATGGCAAAATGTTTTAAAATGAAATGGAAACATGTTACTGAAAATTTTTAATGCACATTATTGTTAAAAAATGTGAAGTTAGTAAATGAAGTCATCATTTTTAAGTACATAGGTAGATTTTTAAAGTTTTACAAATAAAATAATTTTGGTTAGTGGGCAAATTAAAGAGTAGAATTATTCATTTGGAATTTTCAGGAAAAAGAGAGCTTTATTGAGGCATATTTTGTAAGTAACTCTTCAAACTTCAAATAAGTCTTCCCTGACTTTATGCAAGTATTTCTAAAATACAAGATGCAATATTTTGCCTCCATAACCGAAGTATTTTTATACCCCAAATCTCTGACTACCTGAATTCTCATATCATTTCGAGCATTCTTTTGATGAAAAAAGAACTAATACCATCAAGAAATCATAAAATGCTTTAAACTGCTTGGCTCCCTATTAGGCTTGGTTTTTGTTTTTTGGTTTTTGTCCCTGCTGTTTCCCTTATTCAGTGTTACACTACTACTTGCTACTCTCTATAACATTATCCGGTCCCATTAATACCTTTAGAAGTCAGATTTTTTTTTTTATACACTCAGTCACCATGAAGGTTTCTAAACTAGACATTCTACCCATAACCAAAATTTATCATTAGTAAGATTGGCATGGTCTGGTTAATCTTTAATACTTTTTCTAAAGCCATGCAGTAGATTGTCTTATTTAGCAAGCTTCGGGAACAATTATTCTAATTACTACCTTCTCCCTGATTGTAGGCTGGGAATTAGGATGATTTCTTGTCATATATATTTCTCACCACTAGCCTGAAAAGAGACCATCAGTGGGATTTCAGAACGAATGTCTTTCTTCTAAAATATACTTTGGAATTGTATCCACCTTCCCAGCCCTCCAATGTTCCTTGTGTCCCAGAAGTGTTAGTCAGAGTTGTATGGAGATGAAAGGGAAAATAAATATTCCTCTTTTAGCTTTCTTTAATAATGTTAAGCAATAGACTGAGTCTCTTCTTGTCTAAAAGCTGTGAGATGCTGTGCTATCTGCCATTTATATCTTGTGATAATTTTTTGTATTGTTGTTCTATTTCTGTTGACAGCATCACTTTGGCTCCTCTTTCCTGGTGAATGCTGCTGCTGCTCCTTTGTTAAATGTTGCCCACCCATATGGTCATTTTCACTAGGATCTACACCAGGGAGTTTACAGATATGAGATCAGGGCATAATACTATTAGCTTCAGGTTCACAATGGCACCAGATGGTCCCATGTTCTGATCAAGAGATGCAGCACATAGTTTCATTCCCCTCTTTAGTCCTGTGCTTTTCTATCAGAAGGATGCAACTTTATGTTGTAAGAGTTATAGGCTAAGCATTAAGTCTCTAAATTAGTCTAAAGTATACATAGGTTTGAGCTGGGCTTTAGGAGAACTATTTATGTGTCTCAACTATTCATGTGTTCTTGCCTTTTTTAGAGTGTTCATGTTATAAAGCTAGTTGTGTAGAAGTCTGACCTTAGGACATATTAAAATACTATAGATTATTAATGTAGAGTTCATCTCTTTGACCACTCTGACTGCTGTAAAAATGAGTATATTTTTAAATATATATGCTATGATGTAATTTCTTGCTTCTATGTCTATATCCATGATGTTGTGAATTCTCTGATGAAGTTTACACTGCATATGTCTTTGTAATTCAGAATTTTGCCACAGAGTCTGTACTTAGTAGATTTAGTTCTTGGGTAAATATATTACATTTATTAATCTCCTTTTATGTATTTAAAATATGAGATACTGGTATTAAATAACTTAACGAGTCATTTAAGTAAAAACATGTATTATGAATTATTACGTTACTGTTCGTGGAACATTGTTGAATGAGACTGTTATTCTCTTACAGAGCCTGCACTCAATGAGGGATAATAAAAGCAATATATAATCAAATAAAGATACATAATTTCAGGTATAGATTCATCCTTTGAAGAAAAATAAAACAGAGTCAAAGAATCAAGAATGCCCTGAGGGCAGGAATGAGGAGGTCCTCTTTCAACCTTGAGGAAAGGAGAAAGTAAATAATATATGAATGTCTGGGAGAAGAACAATCCAGGAAAAGAAACTAAAAGGCAAACTCTCAAAAAAAAAAAAAAACCCAAAAACAAATAAATAATGACAAACAAAGGCCAATATGACTGCAACAGAAATAAGCACTAGGTAAAAGGGGAGGATGGGATTAAAGAGAGAACCATGAAAAATAATCACATACAACTTTACAAGTCATGTAATGATTTTGTATTTTATTCTAAGGAAAAGGGTTGTGACTGAGAAAGGAAATGTAGAGAAGTCAGATTTTCTTTTAAATTTTTTAAAAATATATAAAACCTGTTAAATATGTTTAGGAAAGAGCTCACATGAAAGGAGAGCTTAAAGAAACTTGAAAGTGCAAAGTTGATGAAAAGGAAATTAGCCTTGGAGAGGAGATCTCTTCTATATAATGGAAAGAAAGGAAAGAGTGATGTGTATGTAAGTGTGATGGTGTGTTTGCTAATATGCTTATGGAGATGCACTGCTCTGATCTGTCTTCAAAGAGGCATTGACTGCCGTCATCTGCGTGTCAGCATTGGTCTCAGATATAGAGATCCACCTTTCTCAAGGAAATGGTCTTCCCAGGACAGTTCACATGTATGACTGATTGAAGCTGAGGTATATTATCCCAAAAGATCAGATAACTCTGTGGAGGCATATATGTTCTGGAGTTCTCCACAGGATTGTCCAAGATCACAGTTCTAATTCTCTTTCTGCCCCATCCTGCTCTCTTCCACTTTCTTCAATAAATCTTGATCTCTAATAAATACCCAGGAAGAAAAACTCTCACAGAGACCCTTATCATTGACAGAAAACTCAAAAAAGTTCTTTGGTAGCCTTCTTTGAGAATGAGTAATGAAATGCATGGAGGTCTAAGAATGGTAAGTTCAAAGTGGATGTAAATGTTTTAAATAGTTGCTAGAAAAAAATGGGGTTAAAAATAGTCTAAGGAAACAGAAGAATTCCTGGTCTGTCTCGGTAACCAAATTGAGGACATAGACCAAGAAGACTATGAACACTCCTTCCTCTTTAAAAAGTATCTTCTATCAACTGTTTCGGAAACATATTAATGGCTTTCCTTCTATCTGTCTCACACTCCTCATCTCCTCTAATGATCCTTTTTCTTATCCTTAATTATCCTGTTAAATTTAATGCTATCAAAGTCTGTCCTGACTCACTTCACACATTTTCCTGAACAGGTTCATCTACTTCAATGCTTCAGTTACCCTCCATATACTGACAAATCTCCAAACTCTTTTCTAGCCCACAAGTCTTTCTTAAACATATGATTAAATATCCAGTAGTCTAATGGTCATCGTTTTTTTTTTTTTTAATTTCAGAGGTGGAATTTAGTGATTCATCATTTGCATGTAACACCCAGTGCTCATTACATCAAGTGCCCTCCTTAATGCCCATCACCCAATTATCTCTTTCCCCCACTCACCTCCCTTCCAGAAACCCTCACTTTGTTTCCTAGAGTGCAGCATCTCTTATGGTTTGTCTCCCTTTCAATTTTCATATATTTTTCCTTCCCTTCCCTTATATTCATCTGTTTTGTTTCTTAAATTCCACATGAGTGAAATCATATGGTATTTGTCTTTCTCTGACTGACTTATTTTGCTTAACATAATACCTTCTAGTTTCATACATGTCGTTGCAAATGGCAAGATTTCATTCTTTTGATGGCTGAGAAACATTCCACATCTTCCTTATCCATGCATCTGTCAATGGACATCTGGGCTCTTTCCATATTTTGGCTATTGTGGACATTGCTGCTATAAACATTGGGGTAAAAATACCCCTTTGAATCACTATGTTTGTATCCTTTGGATAAATACATAATAGTACAATTGCTAGGTTGTAGGATAGTTCTATTTTCAATTTTTTGAGGAACTTCCATACTGTTTTCCAGAGTGGCTGAACCAACAGTGTAAGAGAGTTCCCCTTTCTCCTCATCCTTGCCAACATCTGTTGTTTCCTGAGTTGTTAATTTTAGCGATTCTGACCAGTGTGAGGTGGTATCTAACTGTGGTTTTGATTTGGATTTCTCTGATGCCAAGTGATGTTGAGCATTTTTTCATGTGTCTGTTGGCCACCTTTACTTGGAAATCTCATAGGTGCCCTAAACCCAGGATACAAAAAATTTAGCTTTTTTTTTTTTTTGCTTTGTTTTGAAAATTTTATAATTTTATTTCTCTCTTTAATGTTATATCCTATAAGTTACAGTTTTTTTCAGTTTTTAAATGAAGATAAATCTCCATAATTTTCTCTTTTCTTAATTATTAAATGCTGTCAATTCCTTAGCCTAAATAATATTTGAATCCATCTAATATACTGGATTTATGGCCTCCAATATGCCTAGCCTACACTATTACCATATCCTGTAAGTTTGTCTTCCAAACTTCAGTCTTATTTTCTCCCATCTCTTTTTTTTTAAGTTAAAACTTATCATTTTATTAGATTCATTAAATTGTTGGAATTGAGCATCAGACATAAATTTAAAAACCTCAAAATAGGTCCTGAAAAACACTTCCTTCTTAGGGCAAGCAGTCAGAATAAGCATGTAACCATGGTGGCTTGTCTGTTCCACACCAACCAAGTTAGCTTTTCTCATAACTGGCCACACAAGCTCTGTCAACCTTTCAGTTAACACCATTCAGACACCCTGTAGATCTAAAATAAGGCATGTAGGATGCCTTGGCCTACCCAGGAATGCTGCAAACATGTTCTTCTTCATATTGTTGAGGAGAAAAAAAATAAACTTTTAAAAGCTGCCATTTGAAGTGATAGCTTCCTTGTACTTATGGCATACCTCGGTGTATAATGAATAAGTAACATTCAAGTATAAAAAGATTTCTTCCAAAAGCACTGCTCTCTGAAGGAAATTGGTTTCTCAGTTGCTATGCCAGCTGCTCAAAAAGCTCATAGGACCAGGTTAAAAAAAAAAAGTTAAAATTCTAGAATAAATTGTGCCGTGTGGAGCTCTCATCTGCAACCTGCAAACCCTCAGGTGCTACAATGTGACCTCCTCTGATCACAAGACTACCAATGGCCTCTTTTTCTTAAGCTACCAGTCTGTGAAGTTTGGCTAGTGCTTAGTCTGATCTGGTTTTTGAAAGAATATCTAAAATTCCTCTTCTTCTTCAAATGCCTCAATGCTTTCCCAATGTCCCTGTAATAATTATAAATTTGAAATGTCTTAATATGGCTCACATGGTCCTTTAACATCTAGCTCTTGCTTATTTTCCTCTCTCATCTTTTGCCAACTACCAGCTTTATTCCCAGTCCCACTCTATAAATTCTAGGTTCTAACTATACTGAATCCCTTCAAGTTCTTAGGACATTTAATGTTGTCATGAAGCTTTGAGTCTTTCATTGAGTATCAAGTATCTATATCCACAATGATGTCATTCCGTAAAAATCACAAACTCTTTGTGGCCTCCATGCTAAATGTTTCATTAGTGCTTGAGTCTGTGAATCTGTGATTTAGGCTGGTCTTAGTTGGATGCACTTACTGATTTATAACAGCTCTGGCTGGGATGACCACATGTGGTTGGCTGAGAAATGACCCCTCAAAGATGTCAGGTCATGATCGCTGATACTTATAAATCACTGTATTTGGAAATAGGGTCTTTGCAGATATAATTAAACATCCTGATATGACTACAGATCTTGAGATGAGGACATTATCCTGGATTCTCTGGGAGGATCTAAAATGTAATCATATATATTCTTATAAAAGAGAAGCCAGAGCTGTGGTTTCAGAGAGTCAAACCATGAGTCCAGAAGCTGGAGCCTCCAGCCTTAGAGGTTTATTCTTAGGCCTTAAGATCTAATGGAATTGCCTTGCTGGTCGATTTGAAGTTGCTTGGGACTGGTGATCTTCTTCTTCTTCCATTTTCTGCCTTTTGGAATAGGAATATCTATAATTGTTCTATGCCTGCCCCACCATTGTATATTGGAACCATATAACTTGTTTTTTAGTTTCACAAGCCTACAGATGGGGAGGGATTTTGCTCCAAGATGAATCATACACCGTCTCACACATATCTGATTTAAATCATGAGATTTGAGACATTTGATCTGATGATATTTTGATGAGATCTTGGAATTGAGTAGATGCTATAATTAATTAAAACATTTGGGAATGTTGGGATGTGGTAAATGTATTTTGCATGTCATGGATGTGAATCTTTTGGACCAGAGGAAAGGCCGTGGTAGACTAAAAAACTGCACTAAAAGATATCAGACACCAAGCCCCAGAACTTATGAATATTGCCTTATTTAGAAAAAGGGTCTTTTCATATATGACTGAGTTAAAGATTCTGGGGAGATGGAGAGGTTATCCTGAATTATCTGGGTGGGTCCTAAATGCAATCACAAGTGTCCTCATAAGAGAGAAGCAGAGTGACATTATACAAAGACACACAGAAGACTTGAAACTGTGACCATGGAGGCAGAGACTGGAGTGATGTGGCCACAAGCCAAGGAATGTTGGCAGCCACCAGAAACTGGAAGAAATTTAAATAGATTCTCTCTAGTCTTTGGAGGATGTGTGACCCTTTTCAACAGCTTGACTTTAGCCCAGCGATACTGATTTCAGACTTCTGGCTACCAGAATTGTGAAAGAATAAATCTCTGTTATTTTAAGCCACCCAAGAAACCAACACACTTACATGTTTCCCTCATCCTCTTGCATTCTGTCACTGTGCTTCTTTTTGTGAAATTTCAGAAGGCAGAAGCAGAATAGGAAAAAGCCAGGGCTTTTATAAGTTTACATTTGCATATGATTTGCTGACAGCCTACAACTGATAAAAGAAAGTCACATGACTGGTTGGCCCAGAGTCCAGAGAAGGTACTGCAAGTTTGCACAACAAAGGATGTGGATGTGGGGGAAAAGGAAGTGTCAGGAACGTTTTGCAATCTGCCATCCATAAGTTTATTTTCTCTCAATTTAATTATTACCTTTGATTCTATCTTTGAGACATCCCATTCATTTTCAGGTGTTGCCTTTCTTTTAATAAATAAATAAATAAATAAATAAATATTTATTTATTTATTTATTTATTTGAGATAAAGAGAGAGAGTGCACAGAGGTGTGAGCCTCTGGTGGGGAGCAGGCAGAGGGAGAGACTCTGCAAGCAGACTCCCAGCTGAGCCCAAAGCCTGAGGCGGGGCTCCATCTCATGACCCATGAGATGATGACTTGAACTGAAAACGACAGTTGGATGTTTAACCAACTGAGCCACCCAAGTACCCCAGGTGTTGCCCTTTCTTAGTGCTTAGGTGTTATGTTTTACTAGTGTGGTATAATTGTATTTTCATTATTAAAACAACTACCTCAAAAAGTTTATTTAACAGGTCCTCACTAGACTGTAATCTCAGTGGCAGCAAGCATGCAATTCTGTCATCTTTGTATTTCTAGTAACTAATGCAGAACTTTAGACATAGTGTATGCACAGAATATGCTAGTTGAATTAATATACAAATTATATTGTTACAATAGACATTCTGCCAATGCACTAAAAAAATGTTAATTTTTTACTTCAAGGAATTTTAAATAAATATGATTCGTTGCAAATAAATTTATGCACTTTTATTTTCATGTCATAAATTATGAGTAGTATTAAAAATTGAAGTTGATTATTTTAACTATAATTTAAAACATTTCAGTAAGGTAGCACTAATTGCCATATGATTATATTCCAACTTGTTGGACAGAAATTATTAAAATTAAAATTTTCTTCACTGTTGATATTTTCTATCATTCTCCTAGTTTTCCAAGAAACTTTAGGAAACAGGTTGAAAACACTACAAAGTTATTTTTGCCCACATATACCTATTTAAACATTTACCCGTTGTTGAAGGAATATATTCAATTACCTGATGCCCATGTTTATTGATAATCGATATGTTTTAAATAGTTTGATTTCATTTCAACCCTTTTAATAACTGGAATGGTGAGAAAAGGGTGAGCCTTACTCTATCTTTTTTTTTCCCCCTTTGGCTTTACACAAAGTGAATAGAAATATTTTAAAAGTGACCTTAACTTTACCCAGAAGCACAGGGGAAAAAAACTGAATGCTAGAAGATGTAATTAAAGTTCTAAGGACACACACACACACACACACACACACACAAACACACACAGAGAGTCACCTTCCTATTCATTTTATTTTATATTATTTCTTGTTGATGTTAATTTTTATCCTTTTTCTGATACTGATACTTTTTAAAATTGTAATAATAAATGTATCAATTCCAGCAATTTCACCTTCTTTATATTTGTTTGTTTTTAATTTGATATTTATGAAAAAAAAAGTAGTAGTTAATATTGGCTAGAAAAATATTTTAGGCACATTCCCCATCAGGTTCCCCCAAACAGCTGTGCCCCTACACCTTCATCCAAAACCCCTTGTCAAGATCTGGGCCTTTGCAGAGATCAGGGCACCAGCACTGAGGGCCTGTGCCAAACTGTGGGGAAGTTGCCTAATGCTGATTCAGATCCAGCTGGAATTGTATTTAAAAACTCCAAATTCAGTACATTTTTATTTTAAGAAGAAAGCCACATATGCCTGTCCTCTTTTTCCTCATAATATTGCTTTTGAAATGATATGAACTGTATAAATAAGAACCACAAAATGAGTGTCCTTACTGAAATCATGTTTGCCATTTTGCAGCTTTCAGACCACAAAAATCTTATAATCTCTGGAAAATTGGACCTCATCCATTCAAACATAATTATTTATCAAACTTTTTCTGGCAAAAGACTATAGTACATAGTGGCTTAATTTGCATGCATGCAAGCAATACAAACATTCTAAGTTATTGAACACTTACTAGCAGAGTGGAAATCACTGATTTCAGTTATACTGGTCAAAGTAGTGGTCTATATAGATGTAGTTTCTATGGGAGCAGAGACAAGTGTTAGAATAAAGTTTAATAAATTAAATCACATAGTATAATAGATCTTTTGCTTTCCTAAATAAATTCGAAGAGATCACAATACACTATGAAAATCAACAACAAAGAATGCTGTGGTTGCCTTAAAAAAAGCGTTTCATCTTGAAATAATTAAAAGAAAATCTTATTTACAGTCATTAATATAGCAATGTCATCATAGTTTTCTTAGGAAAATGAACAAACTATAAAAATAAGACAGACATTTATCACAAAAAGTATATTATCTGTAGCCTGATCTTATCACCTAGAAAAAAAATAAAATAGAAAACATTAATTGAAATGATACTTCAAAAGTTGAAAAAGCTAACCATGAAGAAAATAGAAAATCAAAACATAAATTTGATTTTCTCATAAGCATGAAATGTTTCAGTACTGAAAAATACAAAATATTATACTACATACATTGTGCCATGTTAGCTACTGGTGCTCTGTTATGATAAAAGAAAGAAATTGTTACAGAAGATATGCACCTCTTCCTTTGCCCTCAGTGGACACTTATACTTATTGAATTTTCCCTATTTTGAAGTTTTTACAGTCCTTTTCAGGACGACATTGTGATATCAGTTTTTAAAAATATTTCTGTTTATGAAAATTGTGTAGAACAGTAATTATCTCACAAGATTAATGTAAATAAAGCACTAGCACATTTTGTGGTTCAGAGTAAATGTTGAATAAATCGTTAATTATTGTTTATTATTTTAAATTATTATTGTATTTCACTAAAATGAATGTTTACTTTCACTAGTTAAATCAGTTACAGTGTGATATTAATTTGTGACAAGTGTACACAGATCACCAGTGCAAATCTAACTAGGTTGCTTTAATTGTGCTCAAATTCACAGATAAAGTGGGAACTTGGAAGGTTTTCTTATATGAACTGAAAATTTAAAATTTCATGTATACATTTATAATCATATCCTCTTTATTTTCCTTTTACTGGTGTTTTGCAATAATGATTTGCAATCAGCAAAATTGTATCATTACGTGGATATTAGGAATGGCAATTTTTGAGTCAGTATTTTTAATAATTAGGTCTAGGTTTTGTAGAACCCCTTTAGAAATTCAGTTCAGAGAATTTAATTTTGATTTGGGAGATAGTCATGGGACCATAAGTTGACCATTTTTCTTGGTTAAAGAGCAAAAATCCTATATCTTCAATAAAGATATCAATTTATGAATATGTAGATAGACACAACATGCACATGCTCATATTAATTTGTTTGCAAATAAAACTATTTCTATTCTATATCTTCTATTTCATATGTTACATTATGTAATAATAGAAATAGCATACAAAAATCTTGCAGCATCTCCTTTTAAAATACAAGGCAAATTTAAGAATAAGTAACTTATTTTTAACACGTTTTTAGGCAACACCTGAGACAGAAAGAAAATTATAGTTATAAATAAAATAAATCTCTGAGCAGGTATTTTATGATGCTAAGATTTTTTTTTTTCTAACAATGTTCCAGAATGACAGGTCCTCTGGAAAGTACACTGATGGAGTCGCTACCACATTGCAAATCTCCCTCAGTTGTATCCAGGGTCCCAATAGCTTCTACCAATATTAAATAAGAACTGTATTTACCACACATCAAAGAGTTTACTAAATTTAGGGCCGGCTAGGGGCCGATGAAATTATTATTTTGTAGCCTAGTAACATACTCAAAATTAAATGCTAAGGAGAAAATTTCATAAGATAAATAAATAATAGGCAGAATAAGAGAAGCATACAGAGAATCACTCTAAAATAATTTTATGATCTTGTGTCTCCAGAGACTCTTTAAACTCTCAGTAGTCCTAAAGGAGAGATTCTTCCAACTTTTACTTTAGTTCTCCCTCAGCTTGAAATGCAGAGCTGAATTATGATGTGCAATGGCATTATCTGTGAATATCCTAAATCAGAAGATAGAGAAAAGAGAAAGAGAAAATTGGTAATTTCATCAACTTTAGGAAGAAATAAAGAATTGTTTAAAAGCAGCTGGCAAGAGAAAACTCAAGTTTTCTGAGAAAGACAGTTAACTGTCATGAGTATTTGATGTGTGACTGAAATAGGGAGAAGAGGCAGAAACAAAACTGGAGGGATTTTTCTACTCAATAGAATATCTGCTGTCATCCTAACTAATCAAAGTATTTGGGGAAATGGATGGTTTAGTAGTTATTCAAATGAATTAATACCAAGTAGAAAACCACCAAATGATTGACTGCTGGGCAATCTAGAGAGATATTGACAAAAAGAAGGTTATTTATTTATTTGGGTTCTTTTAGATGGTAGAAAAGGTCAGTTTTATTGTAGTTACAAAGTGTGTTGAAGCAGTTCTTACAACATAATCACTAAGAACACACAAAAATGTAGACAATAGAACTCCATTAGAAGAAATTATACACTATATGCATATTAATTTATGTAACAATCATACTGCTTTAAAATACATTATCTTAAATATAGAAACATTTATGCAATGTTTGTGGAAAAAAATGATACTTACCTGGCTTAATATCATACCATAATGAAAGTATGTCTCTTCTAAATAACAATGATATAAGCACATATTCTAATTTAGTTTTTGAAGTTAGGAAAAATTTTAAATGTATAATGAATGATTGTATGAGTTAATACAAATATTTAATACATCTTATAGTGCTTAAACTTAGAGTTTTCATAATGCCCAGATGTTTTAGGGTGCACAGTCACTTATTTTTAAAGGCAGCTGTCCTACTATGTAAATCACAATATTTCTTTTTTAATATAAGCTAGCCCCAACAGACATTATCCACTTAGAAGCACAAATGAGCAAACCACATATTTTTACAATCACATCACTGTTGAGGCTCCTGGGTGACTCGGCTGATTGAGAAGCCAACTCTTGGTTTTGGCTCAGGTCATGATCTTGCAGTCGTGGGATTGAGCCTCACAATGGGCTCTGTGCTCAGTGCAGCCTCTTTAGATGCTCTCCCCCTCTCCCTCTCTCTCTCCCCAGCTCAAGCTCTCTCTTTATCTCTCAAATAAATAAACAAAATCTTTAAAAAAAAAATGTATCACTGTTGATAGCTGATCAATATGAAATGGTTTCACTGTAATGTGCAGAAGTAGCATGCAAATATTTAATATTAAAGCCTCTTTTTAATAATTGCTGGTGGTTACTTAGTCCTGTATCATTATAGTAGAAAGCAATATTTCTTGCTTTCTCCTCTGCTAGGCATAAGGGATGATTACACTTCTCTGTCCTTTGTAGTTTAGTGTAGTTATATGACTTACTTTATTGTCAATGAAAAATAAACCAACAAAAAGTAAATCAATTCTTGGAAGAAATACATAAGAATTAATAGGATATTCTCCAGTCTCTCTTTTTTTGTCATCCTGATTGTGGAAATAAAGAATTCTGTATTCTGAATTCTCCTTTAATATGGATTGTTAAGATGTCACATAGAAAATAATTGCTGTAGAAGGACACTCATATTCACAGCTGATTTGGTGAATAAAATGTAAATATTAATTACTAAACTATAGAGGTTTGGAGGTTGTTTGTCACCTTAGTGTAACCTAGCTTATCCTGATAGAATTTTCTTTTCCCTAATGCCTACAACTGGATGATCTGTCTTAGCCCAATCCACTGACTAACTTCACACGTTTAAAAAGTTATCTTATTTCCAAAGAGAAGAGGTATAAAGGACACTAGTTTAAAATCTGTCAGAAACATCTAGCTGCACTGAGTGCTTTGTTGAATATCATTTAAGTAACAGGCTTAGTGCTAAGTTATTTATTCACAATCATGATAAGATCAGTCCTTGTTCTCCAGGAGCCTATGTTCTAGAGACAAAGCAGATAAAAATACAAATGAATTGGTTCAATACAAGGCATCACTGCTTTAATGGAAATACATACAGAAAGAGTGAAAACAGACAGACAGATATCATGTCCCTGCCTGAGGGTGTTACAGAAACTTTTACAAAGAAGAATAGATTTGGTGGTGGAACACAGAGTCTGAGTATATTCAGAGCAAAGGGAATATGCAAAGTCCTGACAATGAATGTATGAGTTCAGGACAAGTTTGTGGTTAAATATTGCTGAATACAATACAGAGGAGTTATCAGGAAAGCTAAGACTGGACAGCTGGACCAGGCCATAACACAATGAATCACATAGTCCATGTGAAGGGCTCCATATGTTCATAAGTGAAAAACTCTGAAAGAACTTGAAGTCAAAATTGAAAGGATCGGGTTGCATTTTAGAAACAAAACAACACAAGAAAAAATGGTTGATAAGTTTAGCATTGATTAAAGTGAAATAAGAGACAAAGAGAACATTATAAAACCAATAGAAAATAGAAATTATAGAAAAGGACAGCAAGGGAAATGTAGAAAAATGAATGAACAGAACAATATTCTTAATGGGAAAAAATCTGGATGACAAGAATAGGAGAATGGGGACCGGAAGGGATCTAGGATGTCTTTAACTTTCACATTTGTAGAAAAACATATGGAACCACTGACTGAGATGGGGGATTTAACAAGAAAAATTGGTTTGAGGACTAGAAAGGAGACATAGTGAGGAGTTCATTTGGGGACACTCTGAGTTTGTATTTGTGTCTCATTTGGGTGAAGATGTCTAGCAAGAGCTCATAATAAAGTTTTAGATCTCTGATTCATAAAGTGTGAATCAAATTAGTCAAAGAAAATATATGCATTGAGTTGAAAAAATGTGAGGATGAAGTAGAAGGTGATAAAGGAGACAACTAGGAATAAATGTTTCTGAAATTTCTCTGTGTTTAAGTCCCTGGCTTGTTTCCTTAAAAAAGGAAAGAAAACCAATATGTTAATGTATTCATAGTTTCATGCCTATTCAATAAATCTCAAAGAAAGTGGATTTTTACAAAGTTTACAGTAGTATTAAACCATAATAAGTAACATAATAAAAAGGTAGAAAATACTTTTACTATGCCAACCATATTACTTGCAATTTCCTAATTAAATAGTGCATTTGATAACAACCATGGAAATAAAGTGGTGCGATGGAAAGGATCTTGGAAATTGGTGTGTGGGGATCCGGGTTCTGGGAAAACTCTGTCACTAATGATTTCAATGAACCTGAGAAGAATGCCTACTTATGATTCATTAGAGCCTAAACTTTGTGAAATTAAGGATTTCACTTAATTCATATTTTACAGTCTACGGAAGTTATAACAATGTTTATTGTTAAGAATCACAATAAATTGTAGGTCAGAAATCAACCTTCAGTGAAATTATCTAAGTATGCAGGCACTAGGAGAATTAGATGTGGTGTCAGGAATTGCTAGCATAAGAATTTAGCTTAAAGAGCCACTGTATACTTGTTTCCCCAGCTATGGAATCAATAACAATGAGTCTTAGCCATGTGGTCATCATTACATAGGAAGTAAGTATATCCAGATATATCAAGGAGAAATGGCTGACCATTGTCCTGCATTGTTCCAATATGCTCTTTCATCATCTTTGCAAAGTTAGGACAATTTGAAAGCGCTACCTTTTGAATATTCTTGCTGAAAAGGATTTTCAGATCCCGTAGTTGTTTGGTTTAACACCACATTTGGCTTCACCAATAAGAGAGATAATTTGCTTTCCTCTGTGATAATGAGAGAGTTTTAAAGATCAATGCCCCTATCCACACTTTCGAACCTTTACAGCACCTGTGACATCTCAGTCAGCAGAGTGCCCAAGAAGGCCTGAGTGCAAAGGTCATATATATTCAATGAGACACAAGTCTATTCACATTGTCAAATAACAGATGAATATATCATAGGTCTGATTGTACCTGAGCTTTGTCTTTGTACTCACATCCTCATAAATATTTGTCTGTCCTTAAGTTTTACCATTTAAGTTCTTCCATTGAGATTCCATTTTCACTTTAACGACACCGCAATACAGGTTATCTGACTTCTGAGTTGCCATTCTAGAATAATTACCCATTCTTTCCCTGCTTGCCTTCCATGGTCCTGGTCATTTAGACATATGGGTATTAGATTTTGGTTTAGAATTTCACTTAATGATAATAATGCCAGGTGTTGTCTATACACCTATAAATCAGTTTTTAGTCTCAAAACTCTGTTTGGAAGCATACTTCTCTGTCCTACCTCTAAAGCCTTGATGCTATTCTCAAATCAGACCTTTGGAAATGTACACATTCTTGTTTTAGTCCATCTGCCAACTGCCATAAAACACTATGCTTCACATTCAAGTAGATCTGGCATATGGTTTCCTAATGTTTATTAATTCAAGAGGCTTGTTCCAAGTGAAGAAACAAGCATTTTATGAAAGATCAAAAATCTGTAGAAAACTAGGCAAGTAATTGGATCTTTGTTTCAGAAAATGCATTTACTGAGAGATCTATTTACTCAAGCTATTTAATAATGGCATCACAGATCCAGTGATGTTAAACTGGCAAGAATTTGTTTTGTAGACCAGGAAGTCTGTATTGTAAAGATTACCAGAAGATTAAAATGACTTTTATGATCTAAAGAAAGTACAACTAAATATGTGACTGGCAAAATTTAGTATGACATGGGATGACACTTATTTACAAATATTCTGAATCACAGTATGCTTATTATTTCCAACCCCAAACCTAAAACACACATAGCTAATTTGGATTCATTTTTATTGGCTCCTCCAATTTGGCTTTTAAGCTCTTTTAATTTATTTTTGATTGTATTTATGTTTAAGCAGTTTGTCATTTGTATGATTTAATCAGAATTTGTATTCCATTAGAAAATGTCATGGTTTTGGCTTTATTTCATATAACCACTTTTTAAAAAAGTAATTAGACTAAACTAAATCTATACTTATTTTTTGCTCCATGCTTATTCTCATAATATTACAAATCTGGTGTGAACTGTTAAGTGATTTACAAATATGTTTGTAAAACATACATGCATTTTGTTATTTTTCATGTTACACATCTAGGCAATATTCTGATGTGAAACTTTCTAGAATACCTGTTGAACTCTTTGAGAATACACAGGAATCCTTAGAAATCATGGAGAATAAAATGTTTATTGAAAACCAATATGAGGGCGCCTGGGTGGCTCAGCCCGTTAAGTCTCTGCCCTCAGCTCAGGTCATGATCCCAGGGCCCTAGGATGAAGCCATGCATCAGGCTCCCTGCACCTCTGGGAGCCTGCTTCTTCCTCTCCCTCTGCCTACCACTTTCTCCCCCTGCTTGTGTTCTCCCTCTGTCAAATAAATAAATAAAATCTTAAAAAAAAAAAAGGAAAGAAAACCAATATGTTAATGTATTCATAGTTTCATGCCTATTCAATAAATCTCAATGAAAGTGGATTTTTACAAAGTTTACAGTAGTATTAAATCATAATAAGTAACATAATAAAAAGGTAGAAAATACTTTTATTATGCCAACCATATTACTTGCAATTTCCTAATTAAATAGTGCATTTGATAACAACTATGGAAATAAAGTGGTGAGATGGAAAGAATCTTGAAATTGGTGTGTGGGGATCCAGGTTCTGGGAAAACTCTGTCACTCATGATTTCAATGAACCTGAGTTGAGCAAGAGACTTAATCTTATAGGTTCTTTAGCTTTAAAGATCTGTTAAATAATTTCTTGGATAATTTCTCTCTTATTATGGGCTGAATTGTGTTTTCTCAAAATTCATATGTCAATGCCCAAATCCTCAGTACCTCACAAGTGACTATATTTGGAGACAAGAGAATTGAAAGCAGTAACTAAGAACATTCATTAGAGTGGTCCCTAATCCAATACACCTGGGGTCTTTATAAAACAAGATTAGGAGACAGAGAGAGAGAGAGAGAGACCAGACACATGTATGCACAGAAACAAGCATGTTAACACACAGTAAGAAGGCAACATCCGTAAGCAAAAGAAAGAGGACTCAGAAGAAATTAAACCTTCTGACACCTTGATCTTGTAGCTCTACCCTCCAGAACTGTGAGAAAATAAATTTCTCTTTTTAAAGCACCCAGTTTGTGGAATTTTGTTATCTCAATGCTAGGAAATTAATATATCTCTCTTGGGCCCTAGAAATATGTCATCAACTACCCTCTGATCTATACTTATTAATTGTATTTGAGAATAGAAGATGACATGATGCAGATTCATTTTAGTGGGAATTCATATGCTCAGACTCACCACACAGGAATGGTAGAGAGAGGGAGTGGTCTTGGTCCAAATACTATATACTCTCATTTTCTTACAAAGTTTTTGGAGATTTTCTTAAATAGGTAATTGTTTATTTTCTGTTTGTTCTTGGAACTATTACCAGAGATATTAAAGGTTGCTTTATTTTCATTTTCATCAGTTCTACTCTGAAGCAGGTCAGCAGAACTCCTCACACTGTTCTGTCACAGGTCAATCTCTTCTTAATATGTTTTGCTTTTTATTTTCTAAATGAATTTAGTTGTGCCTTTTTTCATTAGTTTTCAAAAATGTACTTGCTTTAAAGATCTAATAAGTAAAGTGACTACCCACTAATGTGAGATATAACTCTCAGCATGGCATTTTTTTAAAGCAGTATTTTTATAGAAATCTTATTGATCACATAATATTACAAGAATGTCAGATATAATGATGTATACAATCTTACTTTAAATACTACATCTTCTTATGAATGTAGTTAAATTTTATTTACTATAAGACTTTAAAATATATTTTCCTAACAATATTGATTTAAATACATAGTTGTATATGAAAATATACATTTACGTGTGCTGTTATATATCAATATAACATATCATATATATCATTATGTTAAAAAGAAAGCTTACTTACATAAGACAATAATTTAATAATTCTTTTCAGCAAAATCTCAGCTAATTATGAGTTTTAAATCAAAACATTATCCTGAAACATTATCATTTTGTTAAATACTCTTGATTGAGCTAATATTTTAAAATAGAAGCTCAACTTATTTTTATGATTTTTCCAAGATCAGAAAAATTGTATGCTTATTATTCAAAAGTCAGTAGAATAAGTCCATAATTCCTAAAAGATGACTTTTTTCTCATATGGAAAAAACAATAAAATTATCTTTAAAATTAAGCTAACAAGTATATAAATATATTGTGTGAATATACTAGGGAAATTGATTTTAGCAAGTTTTTTCATTGAATCAAAATGATAGGGATATTCATATATATTTTTGGTTTTTTTTTTCAAGTTTTTATTTTGTATTTGTCTTTGACTGACTTACATAGCGCAATACACTCTATCTCCACCCATGCTATTGCAAATGGGAAGATTCCATTCTTTTTGATGGCTGAGTAATATTTCATTGCATCGTGTGTGTGTGTGTGTGTGTGTGTGTGTGTGTGCGCGCGTGCGCGCGCATGTGAATCTGTTCATCGATGGATGGAC
>NW_024426552.1:34573385-34591107 GCF_017311325.1 Ursus maritimus
CTTTCCCTAATTTGGCTATTGTTGATAATGCTGCTATAAGCTTCTAATTTCAAGATAGTCTGTTAAAAAATAAAGCTTATTAACAGTATTTTCAAAATTTACAATATATATGAAGTAGTCTTTAGAAAGTTATTAGTAAAAACAGAAATCTCTAAAACTTTATCAACTAGGTCACGCCACATATATTTTGCAACCCTTCCTAAAGAAATTGCATTTATCTTCTGATTCTTGTAAAAGCCCATCTACAATCAATTTAATTTGGACATTAGGAATATTTTGTTTTATTGTCCTGACAGAAGAAATTTCTGAAAAGATCCATAGAAAGCATTTTATCTTCTACTTTTATTTGGCAAAAATGTTGTCTCCTATGTGATTTAAAAGTCAATGTCTTTACGTACAAGTTTTTTATATTATGTGCTCTCTAAGATTTTTTTTAATGAGTGCATGGACCTAAATTAAAATCAAAAAACAACTACAACAAAAGCAGCAACAACAAGTATCTATTCCCAGGCAGGTACAGAAACACATTTGGCTTATCATTTCTTCACTGAAAAGCACCCCATACGGTGTAACTACAATATTTTTCTAAGAAATAGAATTGTGGAAGACTTCTAGAGTGCAATATCTTAATCTTAACACATTTACTAGAAAAACAGCTTAATATTATAAATAAGTTACTTTTCAGTATAATGATAATCAAATTTTATTAAAAAGCATATGTACCAAACTTATTTTACGAGGCCAGCATTACCTTAATTCCAAAACCAGACAAAGACTCGACTAAAAAGGAGATTTGCAGGCAATATCCCTGATGAACATGGATACAAAAATTCTCTACAAGATACTAGCAAATCAAATCCAATATTACATCAAAAGAATTATTCACCACTATCAAGTGGGATTTATTCCTGGGCTGTAGGGGTGGTTTGATATTCACAAATCAATCAATGTGATATACCACATTAATAAAAGAAAGGATAGGAACCATGTGATTCTGTCAATAGATGCATGCAGAAAATGCATTTGATTTGTCAAATCAGCATCCATTCTTGATATAACCCTCAACAAAGTAAGGATGGAGGGAACATCCCTCAACATCATAAAGGCCACATACCAAAGACCCACAGCTAATATCATCCTCAATGGGGGAAACCTGAGAGCTTCCCCACTAAGTTCAGGAATATGACCTTAGCAATCAGCAATCAGATGAAAAAAAAAAAAGAAATAAAAGGCATTCAAATGGGCAAGGAAGAGGTCAAACTTTCACTATTCCCAGATAACATGATACTCTGTAGAAAATTCAAAAGATTCCATCAAAAAATTGCTAGAACTTATACACAAATTCAGCAAAGTTTGCAGGATATAAAATCAATGTACAGAAATTGGTTGCATTTCTATACACAAATAATGAAGTAGCAGGAAGAGAAATCAAGGAATTGATCCCGTTTACAAAAGCACCAAAAACTGTAAGATACCCTTTGAAAACTATAGAACACTGATGAAAGGTATTGAAGAGGACACAAAGAAATGGAAAGATATTCAATGCTCATGGATTGGAGAACAAATATTGTTCAAACATCTATACTACCCAAAGCAATCTACACACTTAATGAAATCCCTATCAACATACCACCAGAATTTTTCAGAGAGTTAGAAATACAATCCTTTAAAAAAAAAAGAAAGAAATACAATCCTAAAATTTGTATGGAACCATAAAAGACTCGAATAGCCAAAGCAATCTTGAAAAAGAAAAACAAACTCAAAGGCATCACCTTTTCAGGCTTCAAGCTATATTACAAAGCTGTAGTCATCAAGACAGTATGGATCAATATGAAGGCACATAGATCAATGGAGCAAAAGAGGACACCCAGGAATTGAACCCACAACTATATGGTCAACTAATCTTCAACAAAGCAGGAAAGAATATCCAATGGGAAAAAAAAGACAGTCACTTCAATAAATGGTGTTGGGAAAACTGGACAGCAACATGCAGAAGAATGAAACTGGACCATTTTCTTATGCCATACACAAAAATAAATTAAAAAATGGATGAAAGACCTAAATGTGAGATAGGAAACCATCAAAATCCTAGAGGAGAACAGACAGCAACCTCTTTGACATCAGCCATAGCAACTTCTTACAAGGCATGTCTTCAGAGGTAAGGGAAACAAAAGCAAAAATGAACTATTGGGACTGCATCATGAAAAAACCTTCTGCACAGAGAAGGAAACAATCAACAAAACTAAAAGGTAGCCTATGGAATGGGAGAAGATATTTGCAAAGGACATATCTGATAAAGGGTTTGTATCCGAAATCTATAAAGAAGTTATCAAATTCAACACCCCAAAACAAATAATCCAGTTAAGAAATGGCAGAAGACATGAATAGACATTTTCCCAAAGACCTACAGATGGCTAACAGACACATGAAAAGATGCTCAACATCACTTATCATCAGGGAAATGAAAATCAAAACTACAATGATATGTCACCTCACACCTGTCAGAATGGCTAACATTAACCACAGAAACAACAGATGTCAGTGAGGATGGGGATAAAGGCGAAACCTCTTGCACTGTTGGTGGGAATGCAAATTGGTGCAGCTACTTTTGAAAACAGTATGGAGGTTCCTCAAAAAGTTAAAAATAGAACTACCCTATGACCCAGAATTTGCACTACTAGGTATTTACCCAAAGGATACAAAATACTGATTTGAAAGTGCGCATGCACCCCAATGTTTATAGCAGTATTATCAACAATAGCAAAATTGTGGAAAGAGCCCAAATGTCCATCCACTGATGAATGGATAAAGAGGAAGTGGTATAGATGATAGATAGATAGATAGATAGATAGATAGATAGATAGAGATATAGTTATATATAATATATCTATAATGGAATATTATTCAGCCATCAAAAAGAATGAAATCTTGCCATTTGCAACAACATGGATGGAGATAGAGTGTATTGAGCTATGTAAAATAAGTCAGTCAAAGACAAATACAATATAATTTTACTCATGTGTGGACTTTAAGAAATTAAACAGATGAACATAGGGGAAGGAAAAAGAAAGAGAGGGAAACAAGCCATAAGAGAACAAACTGAGGGTTCATGGAGGAATGTGGGGGTATGGGCTAAATAGTTAATGGGTATTAAGAAGGGTACTTGTGATGAGCACTGGGTATTTATTATATGTAAGTTATGAATCACTAAATTCTACTCTTGAAACCAATATAACAGTATATGTTAAATAACTAGAACTTAAATTGAAAAAAAAGCATATGCATCACTATATTAACTGATGAACTGAAATAAAATAAACGTTCTTTTTAATTTTTTAATTTTTTAAAATTTTTAAAAGATTTTCTTTATTCATTTGAGAGAGAGACAACCAGCGAGAGATGGAACACAAGCAGGGGGAATGGGAGAGGAAGAAGCAGGCTCCCAGAGGAGGAGCCCGATGCGGGGCTCGACCCCAGAACACGGGGATCATGCCCTGAGCAGAAGGCAGACGCTTAATGACTGAGCCACTCAGGTGCCCCTAAATGTTCTTTTTTTAAAGATTTTATTTATTTGCTAGAGAGAGAGCACGAGTAGGGGTGAGAGGCAGTGGGATTTGGGACTTGAACACAGGACCCTGGAATCATGACCTGAGCTGAAGGCAGACACTTAAGTGACTGAGCCACCCAGGTATCCCTAAAATAAATGTTTTATAGAAGTTTATTTAATATCTATTTCATTGATACTTGTAACCCATGAATAAAAAAATAACCCATCTTTATTATCATATGTAAAACAAATTTGATCCACCAACTTCAAGCAACTTAAAACTAACACAATAAACATCCTGGGTCAGGAAACCTACAATGTCAACAATGCTATCTTTTGTAGTGTTTTGGGGTAGCATGTAAAAATGCTGTGGTCTCAGAGGCAGTTCTATGATTAATGGAAAGAAAAATTAATACAGGCAAATATGCCTCATGAGTAAAAACACAGAGTTTTGGTTTGTTTGTGGTGTGAGACTACACATGTGGAAAAGAAAATAGAAATTCCAAATGCAGAGACTGTGTTTGTGTTTCAATTTAAATCTCTCGCTTTTTTTCTCCTCCCATTCCATGTAGCATCTAATAGAAATGTAGTTCAGAGCCATATTTCTGACCAACGAATGCAAAAGACAAAGAGAAATTGTCCACTTATCACCCAAAGATAAATGTAAGATGGAAGAGAAACAAAGTAGAAAAAATGAAAAATAAAAAAAATTAGAACTAAAAAAAAAGGAGAAAGGAAGTAAAGGAGGAAGAGACAGAAAAAGAATATAAAAAATGGATGATGATCCATCAATTGCACTATTAGGTATTTACCCAAAGAACACAAAAATACTAATAAACACCCCAGTGTTTATAGTAGTATTATCTACAATAGCCAAATTATGGAAATAGCCCAAGTTTCCATCAACTGATGAATGGATAAAGAAGAGGTGGTATATACATACAATGGAATATTAGCCATAAAAAAGAATGAAATCTTGCATCTGCAACAATGTGGAGGGACCTAGATAATATTATACTAAGAAAAATAAGTCAGAGAAAGACAAATACCATATGATTTTACTCATATGAGGACTTCAAGAAACAAAACAAAATGAACAAAGGGAAACAAAAAAGAGGCAAACCAAGAAACAGACTTTTAATTATAGAGAACTAACTGATGGTTACCAGAGGGGAACTGAATGGGTAGATGGGTTAAGTAGGTGATAGGGATTAAGGAGGGCACTTGTGATGAGCACGGGGTGTTGTATGTTGAATTACTGTATTGTGTACCTGAAACTAATATTACACTGTATGTTAAGTAACTGGAATTTAAATAGAAACTTAAAAAAAAAGGAATGAATCTGTGTTTATTTTTGTTTCTTTCTTTTCCTATTTTGGCTTTTCAAGTTAATTTGTAACAATCAATGTCTCTATAATTGACTGATAACTCAGAGATAGAGCAGATTGGGAAAAGTGGTTGTAACCCTTGAGACTATGCTCCTCTGGGTTGATATTGTCCCACAGCTATTTCTTTGGAGAGATCCAAAGAGATTTGCTTGAGGATATTCTCACAGTAGAATCCACTTTTGCTACCACTGAGCTAGGAGTTAGTAATATAAACCTTTTTTTTTTAACATATTTTGTTAGAGAAAAGTGAGGTGGGGGCTGGGGATATGTGTAATCTGTAATTAACTGATGTTAAAGTAATTTAATTTTGTGCCAGTGGCTAATATTCTTATTTTGGAGGTATTTGAATTTAAATTCCAAAACCATTATTAAATATTTCTACTGGCTGGAAACACATCCATAAGGTTGCAGTCATAAAAATTACTTAGGAATTAATAAAAATAGATTGAACTTTTTATATTGTCCCATATATGCTTGACACTAAACTTGAAATGTGATAGAAAAAATGCTCAGTTAAGCATTTTATTATAAATTTATCTGGTAATCATTTATTGTAATTTAATTTGTATTGTTATTCAGAACTTGAAAATTTCTTCAAGAAAATAAGATAACCACAAAAATTTCCCCCCTTTCCTTCTTGACAGAATTGGATGCAAAGCATTGTTTTTATCTTGTATATCAATCATCTTGCTACACTTCTATGTCTCAACATTGTTTGATATTATCTTGATGGGATAAGTCATTTCAATATTATCTGATAGGTCTTATCTTTTGTCCTTGTATTTAATATTTTATATTGGAAAAAAAGAAGTATATAGTAAGCCAAATTACCAAAATTAACTAACGGGAGAAAATGTGGTTTAATTTGTACACACTGTGGGAGGTAAAATGGAAAGCCTTGTTAGATGTGTTACTTAAAGGAAAATATTTATCTATCAAGTTTTGTATTCAGTTTTGAAAAACTTCAAGTACCTTATAATTCAAGGAAGAGACACATTTGGTTTAGTGGTTAAGAGAACAAAGAGACTTCAGTTTGAATCTTGACCCTATTACCTGGTTTTACTATCTTTCATATGGTTACCCTAAGCCTCGGTATACTCATATTTTTTAAAAGAGGACACTTCAAGCAAACAGGTAATGGTTATTGCCTATTTTCAGACGTGTCCAAGGATTGACTTACACCCTAAAGATTATGCTCCTTTTTTTTTAAAAGATTTTATTTATTTATTTGACAGAGATAGTGACAGCCAGCGAGAGAGGGAACACAAGCAGGGGGAGTAGGAGAGGAAGAAGCAGGCTCATAGTGGAGGAGCCTGATGTGGGGCTCGATCCCATAACTCCGGGATCACACCCTGAGCCAAAGGCAGACGCTTAACCGCTGTGCCACCCAGGCACCCCTATGCTCCTTTTTAACAGTGAGATTAGTAGCTATTTTCATTATTAATAACCATTTTGAAATTTGATATTAATACATAACTAGTATAGTTATGAGTTGTTAATGAGATAATGTTATTCTACAATGGTTTTCATACTAATAACCTAATAAATATTTTCCAAGCTATATAAAATTAGGAAGTATTTTATTTCTCAAACATATATTACTCACAATCAATTTGTCATTCTTTTAATATGAATTAGTTTTGCCCAACAGGAAAAGCCTTACTATTTTCCTTTCTACCCACTCCCAATTCTCTGAGTATTCACTTTTTGATTAAAATTAAAACTGGATTAAAAGCACAGAAATCACAAGAGGCAGACTCGTGAGCTATTCCCTGCTGTTCTAAATCTCTGCTTTCTTTCCTAATTTTTCTGGGATTTAGAATAACGTGTTTCTTACTCCTTTTCCTCAGTATCACTTTTTGGATTGCCTTAAGTGTAGGCCAAAGAAATGCAGCTTTAGATTAGGGGAGGATGTGTGAGAGGGAAAAAGCAAACTAGGAATCTTCAGTGCATCTTCTTAGTCAACTATCTTCTCCCCTTCTTTAGCTAAATGAAAGTAGCAGCAATTACAATGGTTTGTTAGCATGAATATGATGCATCATAGTTAGTCATTTTCATGGCAATATTTTCACTTGAATATATTTTTCCATTGATTATCATTATGCTGTATTATTGTGTTTAAATAACTTAATAAATGTAGGGATCATTGGTCATATGTTTCTGCATGACGGATAAACATAGTAAGTCGTGTATATATTTGTTGACTACTGGTTATTATACTAGTAGGAGTTATTTCAGGGGTAAACATGACATAACTACTTCCCAAGGAAGCACAACATGCATAAAAGGGGGTAAAACAAGTTAGTGGGCGATTGCTCTGATAATGCTTGGGAAGTGAAGATCGCATAGAAGAGTCACGGACCGAGGTCCTGTTGATTTCTGTAGCAGTGAGGGAGCCAGCTGGCAGAAACTTAATGGATTCAAAAAACAAATTATACATGAAAAACTCTTTAGATAAAAAAAGGAGTTAGCCAGGCTAAGAAGGTGCAGGAGAGTTTTGCAAGGATAGCAAACAGCTCAAACTTTCAGAGACTAGAGAAAGAGCATCATCATCAAGGAATTGAAAAGAGATCCTGTGGGGACATGCCAAGAAGTAGCTGTGAGAAAAGAGGGTGAACAGCAAACAGAAACCAAACATAAATGATTTTGGAAGTCACGTGAGTAGTTTGAATTTTATTCTGAGTTCATTGGTTTATAGATCTTTCTTGCTTTTTAGGAAAGAGCAATAAATGATGCTGGTTGGCAAGGACGGTCAGGTCTTAGATATCCTGAAGCAGTAAAGGAAGAGATTATATACCCACCAGATGTGCTATTTATAGAGAAACATAGAAAATGAGTATTTATTAATATTTAAATTATATGCTTACTTTATATGGAATTCAAAAAGTAATTTATAGGTTTCAAAAAGAGAATAAAATAAACAATTTCTAACAACCAAAGAGGCACACCACACAGAACTTACTTGAAACTGAGTAAATCATCTCTGGAATTAGGATCAAGAAATAGAAGAGGTTGGCAAGGCTAAGGTCATTGGAGAGTATCTATCCTGACATCCACGATCACTACTTTTAGGCAGAGAACATTAGGTGGTAAACCATTTACACAGACAGTGTAGTGAAGCAGCATGGACTCGGGCGTTAACTGCAAGAAAGAAAGGCTGGCTTTGTAAATGAGTGTCTATGAGACTTTAATTATTTAAACTCCTTTTCTATAAAATGGAGATAATAATAGCACATATTTCATCCTTGGATTACTGTGATAATTAGATTAATTGGCATCTGTAAAGATGTTGAACAGTATGTGGAGTACAGGGAGAAGCGGACTCGACTTAAGTTTGAGCTATGACTATTATTTCAGGATCTGAGAAGTAGATTAGGTGAACTCACTTTGAAATTATTTATCATATCGTCCCTAGCTAATGAAATTGTCTTTAAATTCTTAAGTACACTGGTATTAAATCCTGGAGGGATGAACAATTGGGTATATAAATAAGGTCACCATATACTTTATTACCTAAACAGAGACACTTTTTACAATGAAAGTGGGTGTTAGTAACAATTAGGATTGAAGAATAGTGACAGTAGGACTACCTTCAATAAACAGAGAACTTGTGCCTTCAGAAATAGGTCTGATGTTAAATTTGTTGCTCTGAGTCAAAAATTCCTTGATCACATCCTTTTAGTAAATTTCACATGAAGTTTTCAGTATTGACAATGATTGATGACATTTAAACAGTCCTTCATAGCTTCATTCATATTACATGTTTTATTTCCCACAATAACCCCATAAGGCAGGTAATATTTTTATCACTGCTTCACAGGTAAGAAAATTGATACATGGTAAATATAAATAAATGTCTCTGAAGTCAATTTCATTTAGCTAATTAGCATTAAAGCTAAGATTCAAATGCTGAAGTTTTGTTTCTCATAGGCCACATTCTTTTTTTGTTTTGTTTTCATTTAAATTTCAGTTAGTTAACATACAGTGTAATATTAGTTTCAAGCATACAATTTAGTGATTCAACTTACATACATTTCACTTATATGTGCAATTTAGAAAGACAGCAAATGAGCATAGAGAAAAAGAGAGAGAGAGAGAGGTAAATCACATTCTTTTTTTTTTAATGTTTTTTTATTATATTATGTTAGTCACCATACAGTACATCTCTGGTTTCCGATGTAAAGCTCGATGCTTCATTAGTTGCGTATAACACCCAGTGCACCATGCAACACATGCCCTCCTCAGTACCCATCACCAGTCCATCCCATTCCCCCACCCCCCTCCCCTCTGAAGCCCTCAGTTTTTTTCTCAGAGTAAACCACATTCTTAAATGGTATGCCACAGGCTTTTGAAGCATTTTATCAGGAGGATGACAAGACCATATTTATGTTTTAGAAAGCAATCTAATTCTAGTGAAGAGAAAAACTTGAGGGGTAAAGAACAGACATAGACAGAAGAGTTACAATATTGTTGAGGGAATTATGGCAGGTCTAGATGGATAAGTGGAGAGAAAGTGAAGAAGTACAATTAATATGGATTTAGATACTGATTAAACATTAGTGGAAAGAAAGGGAGAGGAGAGGGAATGTAGCTGGCCTCTTAAAATCCCTTAGGAAAATGTGTACATAGGATTACCATCTATTCATTGATTATTACTTGGTGGATATTTTCTCTGTTCCTCCCAAAATATGTGAACTTTGATTTAGTAAGGTGTTAGCTAGAGAAATGAATGTTCTTATTATCATAATTATTCTAGGAAGAAGAAATTTTAGAGTAATCAATTTTGAAGCTTCAGATTATAAAATATGCTAAAAATGTTATAAAAACTTGAATTTTAAATAATTTTGTAACAATTGCTTTCACTTGCTTGATTATATATTGTTCTTTTACATACATAAATAAAGATATTTTAAGGATAAATTAAGAGATATTTTCAAAACTTTTTATAATAATTGTTTTCTTATTTTTAATATATTTATTTTTAAATAGGAATGAAAGATGTTCATTTAAAAATAATTTTCATGATTCTTATTTATTTTAGCAGCCACTGATAACAATTTCAAATTTTAAGTTTAATAACAGGTCTTCTTTTCTCAAGGAGATTTAAAGCCTGGTGTTATAGGTTGAATTATATCCCTTCAAAATTCATTTGTTGAAGTCCTAACCCCGGGTACTGCAGAATGTGATCTTATTTGGAAATAAGGTTGTTGCAAATGTAATTAGTTAAGATGAGGTCATTAAGGTGTGCTGTAATGCTATATGACTAGTGTCCTCATGAAAAGGGGAAATTTGGAGATGGAGACACACACAAGGAGAAAACCACATGAAGATAAAGGCAGAAATTGGGCTGATACTTCCACAAGCCAAAGAACACAAAAGATTGCCAGCAAACCACCAGAAGCTGATAAGAGGCAAGGAACAGGTCCTTCCTCACAGCCCGCACAGGAACCAACCCTGTCAATACCTTAATTCCAGACTGCTAGCCTCCACAACTGAGACAATACATTTCTCTTGTTTATTCTACAGAGTTTGTGGCACTTTGTTATGGCAGTCTTTGCAACTAATTCACCCGGATATATGTATATTTAACACATTTATATGGTGGTTTTAAAAATATTAGTCAATTAAAAATATTTATTTTGGATTTCCTCTACATTACAAATTGTAACATTGCTTCTCTTTTCTACTTATATATTAGCTAGATGAAATAGAATAGTATAACTCTAAGTTTCATACTGAATATGACAATGCTTTTCAAATGTTAAAAGTTAAAAATCTGAAACTACCTTGGGACAATCCATGATTATTAAAGCAGTTATAACTAGCTAGCCATGTGGCTTGAAGCAATAGCTTAACCCTTCTGGGTCTCAATTTCTTCATAAAGTATAATGTAGTCTTTGAAGTAAATGATCTCTGTGGATCTTTCTAATTATAAATTCTGTAATTTATAATATTTTTAGGGATCTTTACATGTTATTAAGTTAAATATACTCAGTAACCTATTTCAGTGCTTCTCAATCTGACGTGTATAAGAATTACTTGAAATTCTTGTCATAATGCAGATTCTAACTCACTAAATCTGGTGTGGTCCTGAGATTTTGCAATTCTAACAAGCTCCCAGGTGATACCCACACTGCTGGTTCTGGACTATATTTGTGTAGCAAAGGGTTTTAACTTCCCCAGGGTTCTTAGATGAATTTTAACCTCTACCTTCATATATAGGCTGTCATCATTAATGACATTTCATCTTTTTAAAAAGCCTAGAATTGAAATTCCTTGGTCTACTTATTTATAATTATGATAACAATAAAATAATGAATAATAAAAGTAACAATTGTTAATCACTTATTAACTATTATGTTCTAAGCAGAGTAACCTGGCTGGTTAGAGTTATTGTTGCTACAGTGGCTGTGCTGGGATCCAACCGCATTTTAATTACAGGTCTTGCCTCTTGAATCACTGCATTGACAACCACCTTGTGTGCATGTTTGAGTGTACACATATGTGCATGTATTCTTACATGTTCGTATGTATGTGTGTGTATAAGTATGTACTCTTCCTCTGAGACAATTTCAGATACCATGAACAATTTCAAAATTTAGGAGCTGTTATTTCTCAGTTGCTCATCTCTAATTTCAATGAATTTACTATGTGCATCTCTAACTTTTTCATTTCTTCTCTATTATGAATTTAGCCTCTGTTTCACGTTTCCTAGTTTCCTCATAATTCCAGATTTACAAACCAGTCACCGCAGTAAATTAAATTCTACCCTTTGTACCAATCATAAATTGCTAAATCCATTGGCCTCTCCACGCTAATCAGGCCAATTTATGTTTTACAGTCCATCCTCCCTAATCTCTCATCTATTGTTGCCATACTTTCATAGCAACCGTTCCACAGAAGTCTCATAAAACACAGGTTCATTGAATCTATTTCAGATCCAGGTATCTTACTCATAAAAAGTATACAAATTATTCTGTTTACCTGTTAGTCATTTGAAAAATTTTAACACTATTTTTAAGTAATAGGCAGATCAAATAAATCAGTTAATAATACAGGACCCATGTATTATTTTTAAATACATGGAATATAAAGGGATATGTCCAAAATCTTGCACTTCATTTAAAAAATGAACTATATACATATGCCAGTCGGTAACAGTTTAACTATACTTTCACATCATTAAACTACACCTGGGATACCAAATTCAATTATTATCACCATATATGTAGAAATTTAAACAAGACTATCAATTTTGAGTACAATAATGAAAATGAGTAAATTATACATTCAACAGCAAGGGTGAATCCCTTAAGCATGAGATTGAACAAAGTAAGCAAGACAAAAACATTGCCTATACTATGTGATTGCTTTTATTTAATGTTCATAAGCAATCCAACTCACCTCTGTTTTTAGAAGTCAGGATGGCTGTTACCTTTGGAGGTATAGTGGATGAAAGATGGTATATTTGCTACTTAAGTTTGTAAAATTTCATAGAGTTTCATTCTTCAGTCTGATGTGCTTTTCTGTATGAATAAATGTTTAAATTAAAAGTATTTTCAAAAAAGGGGAGAATTTTACTATTACAAAAAGTTAGAAGTTGGTAAGTTTGGGTGTTAGCATGTTATTTTCTAAAAATTTTTTAAATATTTTAATATTTCCTGCAAAAATATTAAGCAAAACCATATTATATTTGCTTCATTTAGTCTTGTGCCACATTTGTCAATATAGAATTAAAGTTGATGAAGACAATATATAATACAGGATTGAATAATCAGCTAGACATTGTACTAATTCCATTGGAAATAACTCCTACTCTTCTGACTGAGCATCACTGGACAAGGTCTGGTTGTTGTAGAACTTTGGACCCTTGGTGAATGTTTAAGCTCAAGTAACTGCTGGTCCCATTCTCATCTTTCTCCTCTGATTGACAGGATGCATTCTGGGTGCACTTGAGGAATCAGCATTGTGCCCTTTCCTTGCGCTCAGAGACTGTTTGAATATTGCTTCATCGTTCTGAACTATCGTCTCCTCTGTTGTCTTGTTTGCTGCTTATTCTCTTGTCACAAAAAATCTTGGCTGCCACCACAGCACAGCTACCTTTTTTTTTTTTTTTCGTATCTTGTTCATTATCTGCAGCTTTCCTCTTGCTTTACACAAAAATTTATTCTCCTCCTCCTCCTTCTTCTTCCTCTCTCTCTCTCTCTCCCCTCACTTCTTTCCTTCTGAATCTAAGTATTTTTTATCTCAATACAGAGAATGAATAAAATTTGGAACCCTGTGTGTGTGCATTGACTAAAATTGCAATATTAGCTCATATTTTGAAAAGTATGAAAGATATTCTGGTAAAATTAATAATTCTGCTAATGAGGTAATGATAAGTTGAGGGATACTCTGTAGATTGCAAAGGCAAGAACACATGCAGAGATTTAGTGCACAAGTCATTTATTTTTAATTAATTTCAGGCCTCAAATGAATCAGCCCCTCCAATCCTGTACTAACACAACTAGTGTAGAATCTTAAATTTATTTTAATAAATTGTGTTGAAAAGAAATATGTAATTACTAACTTTAGTTCTTCCTATACTGTTCAGGAATCTCAGAAATTCTGCTAGATAAATAGTGTGTTTCTTCTTTATTATTTAACCTAAATAATTTTTTTTCAGGCAGTCTTAGAGCTTTTTTCTATTCTACCTCATTGCTTGGTTTGATATTTAAATGTGAATATGTCTTAATAGCACTTAGATTATGTCTCATATACAATAAGAGCTCTAAAAGGAATATTTATGTTTTTCTTGTCTATTACTATAATTCTTATTATGTAAATTAGAAAGCATTATTTTTGCTCTTATTATTAGATAGGAATATAGCAATTAAAATAATCTGACAATATCAATTTCTAAACTGCTAAACCCAATCTGTGAAGAGTAGTTCCGTGATGTGGAGCAGAAAAGAAATTATATGTATCTGGGATATCTTGTTGCTGCCAGAAAGCAAGTATGCTTGCAAGAAAATCAAGAGAGAGTTCTAAGTTACCAAAAAACCAAGGTAAGTTATATTTACATATTTTAGTCTTTGCAAAAAAATGGAATATTGTTTAATAAGTAAACCTAGTAATCTCTTAAATAAAAAGGTAATATGCTAAGACCTACAGCATTTGTTGGCTTTGGTGGCCACTTATCATTATCCATGTAGAAAAGAGTAGAAAATAATCCAATAAGTAGTTCAAAAATGATGAAATAACCTAGTGTCTAGAAGAAAGCTAATTTCACGGCTAGCCCCAATTTCCTAGGAGAGTGTAGGTGACACTTCTAATTATAAAAAAGGGTTAAAAAAGAACAGATGAGGTCAAATAATGAATATAGCATAATGGATCAGATACACTATAAATGCAAATATAAAGTAAACCTCCATTCTGGGAAAGACCTATGTTTCAGATATTGAAATTCATAAATCTCAGATATCATAACATCATATAAAAGTGAAATTATATTTTAAAAGTGCTCTAATGGCTGGTAGATTGGTACAGTATAAATTCATAAGATTCATACATTCCCTAAGAAACAAAGTAACAATAATTATGTATATAATGTCTGTGCACAAAAGCCACCTAAACATGAAATAATCTATTAAGAATGTTGTTTGGTTGGGGAGGTGCCTGGGTGGCTCAGCCGATTAAGCATCCAACTCTTGATTTTGGCACAGGTCATGATCTCAAGGTTGTGAGATCACGCTCCCCACTCAGCGGGCAATCAGACTGAAATTCTCTCTCTCTCCTTCTGCTCCTCCCCCAATTCATGCTCTCTTTCTCTCTCTCTAAAATTAAACATTAATTCTTTAAATAAAGAAAATGTAGTCTAGGGGTGCCTGGGTGGCACAGCGGTTAAGCGTCTGCCTTCGGCTCAGGGCGTGATCCCGGCATTGTGGGATTGAGCCCCACATCAGGCTCCTCTGCTAGGAGCCTGCTTCTTCCTCTCCCACTCCCCCTGCTTGTGTTCCCTCTCTCGCTGGCTGTCTCTATCTCTGTCAAATAAATAAATAAAATCTTTAAAAAAAAAAAAAGAAAATATAGTCTGGTTAGTAAGAAAAGGCTTCTTTGAAAAAGGGGTGTTATTATTTTTCAATTGTTTTCTTTCTATTCATGAAAAAAAAAATATTTGCTTTACTGTCAGACCACAATTCAGAATACCATTGAACAGTGAGAAAAATTCCGGGTCCCAACATTCTCCATCATCATTTAACATTTGTCAAATACACTGTTAATTGCCAAGCTGTGAAATGTCCAAATTTCAATCATTTGCTTTTACTTTGCATAGCCGTCTTTATGGGCAATTCCACACCTGCAAACCCTGCTATGTGGGGTGTTTTTAAAGAAAGATATTTTCTATCAGATGATTCTGCCACTTTGGCCATAGCTTATTGGTTCAAAAGTGGGATGCAGTGAATTCAAGCACAGCTACAGATTTCCAAAATTAATGTGATATGGGATTTAAACAAATGTGTAAAAGGATTAAAGAATGACCAATTTGAATTGTGATAGAAATTAGGAAAAAAAGAATTTATATAAAATAATCTTGATCTCAGCAGAGACTAAGCTCAATTTATATGCAAAAGATTGTGGTGGTAGAAGTAGATACTGGAATCCTAGATTTTTCAAAAGTAAAGGGTAGGTTGGAGTTAAGATGGCAGAGGAGTAGGGGACCCCTTTTTCAGCAGGTCCCCTGAGTCGAGTTGGATAGGTAGCAGACCATCCTGAACATCCACAGAATCAGCCTGAGACGCAGGAAGATACATTTGGATCTCTACAAATGAACATCTCCAGCGCTGAGTATTGAGGTAGGAAGCAGGGAGCTGTGAATCTGTGCCCAGATATCGGAAGATAAACGGAAGGGGGAGGGAGCCGCTGCGTTAGGGTGCCAGGAAGCGGTAGCCACCTGCACAGGGGAGCGGACTCTCCCGGACTGGCACCCGCGAGAGAGCAGACTGAGACTGTGAGCCGGGGAACACGCGACCAGACTGAAACAGAGCTCTGGTGTGCTCACTGGAAGCAGACTGAGACCGGGAGCTCCGGGAGCATGCAGGGGCGGCTGGCGGCTGTCAGCTGGTGGTGTTAGAAACACAGAGGACAGAGACGCACCGGCCCTGGAAGTGAGGGCTGGGATGCCGGGTGTGGGGCGCACATCCCGGGATGCTGCAGGGTTGAGCAGCACCAACAGAAACAGAGTTAAAGAGGCCAGAACATCAGTGGAGAACAGTCCACGATCCCTCTGTTCTGAGAAGAGGCTGAGATTCGGCCACTGCTGCTCTGACTCTCAGAAGAGGCACAGCAAACCTCCAGGGAAAGCCGACAGAGAACAAAAGCCTGGAAATACCGGCTCACAGTGTGCCCGTCCCCACCCCCCCTCGCAGGGGACACGGAGACTATCCCCAAACAGGGTTGCCTGAATATCAGCATGGCAGGCCCCTCCCCCAGAAGGCAGGCTGAAAAATCAAGAAGCCCACATCCCTAAGATCCCTATAAAACAAGGGCGCATGGCCTCGGTCCCAGTCAATAATTTGGGCTCTAGACAACCCCGCAACCTATCCTCATCAGAATGATGAGAAGGACAAATCCCCCCCAGCAAAGAAAAGACAACGAGTCTGTGGTCTCTGCCACAGAACTAATGGATGTGGATATAACCAAATTATCAGAAATGGAATTCAGAGTAACAAGGGTCAAGATGATGTGTAGACTTGAAAAAAGTATTAACGAAAATGTTAATGAGAATATAGAATCTCTAAGGGCGGAAATGAGAGCAAATCTGGCAGAAATTAAAAATTCTATGAGCCAAATGCAGTCAAAACTAGAGGCTTTGAAGGCCAGGGTGAATGAGGCAGAAGAATTGGAGGATGGGTTAGTAGAAGAGAAAGCTAAAATAGAATCTGGACTCAAAAAAAATCCATGCTCAACAATGTAGGTTACCAGAGATTTCTGACTCAATGAAACGTTCCAATGTCAGAATCATCGGCATCCTCGAGGGGGTGGAGAAAGAGAGAGGTCTAGAAGAGATATTTGAACAAATTGTAGCTGAAAACTTCCCTAATCTAGCAAAGGAAATGAACATTCATGTCCAAGAGGCAGAGAGGACCCCTCCTAAGCTCAACCATGACAAACCTATGCCACGTCATGTCATAGTGCATTCGCAAATATTAGATCCAAGGATACAGTATTGAAAGCGGCCAGGGCAAAGAAATTTCTCATGTACCAAGGCAAAGGTATCAGAATTATGTCAGACCTGTCGACACAGACCTGGAATAAGAGAAAGGGTTGAGGGAACATTTTTAAAGCTCTTTCAGAGAAAAACATGCAGCCAAGGATCCTTTATCCAGCAAGGCTGTCATTCAGAATTGATGGAGAAATAAAGACCTTCCAGAATCGCCAGTCATTGACCAATTTCATAACCATGAAACCAGCCCTACAGGAGATATTACAGGGGGTTCTATAAAAGTAAAAAGGCCCTAAGAGTGATACAGAACAGAAAGTCACAGCCAATACAAAGACTTTACTGGCAACATGGCATCATTAAAATCATATCTCTCAATAATCAGTCTCAATGTAAATGGCCTAAATGCACCCATAAAACACCACAGGGTTGCAGATTGGATAAAAAGACATGACTCAGCCATTTGCTGTCTACAAGAGACACATTTTGAACCTAAAGATACATTCAGACTGAAACTAAAGGGATGGAATACCATCTTTCATGCCAATGGACCTCAAAAGAAAGCTGGGGTAGCAATTCTCATAT
>NW_024426552.1:34592114-34633709 GCF_017311325.1 Ursus maritimus
ATATGATAATTGTCTTTCTCTGCTTGACTTATTTCACTTAGCATTATCTCCTCCAGTGCCGTCCATGTTGCAACAAATGTTGAGAATTCGTTCTTTCTGATAGCTGAGTAATATTCCATTGTATATAAGAAGACCACAACTTCTTAATCCAGTCATCTGTTGGAGGGCATCTCGGTTCCTTCCACGATTTAGCTATTGTGGACAATGCTGCTATGAACATTGGGGTGCATATGGCCCTTCTCAACACTACGTCTGTATCTTTGGGGTAAACACCCAGTAGTGCAATGGCTGGGTCATAGGGTAGCTCAATTTTTAACTTTTTAAGGGACCTCCACACTGTTTTCCAGAGTGGCTGTACCAACTTGCATTCCCACCAACAATGTAGGAGGGATCCCCTTTCTCCACATCCTCTCCAGCAATTGTTGTTTCTTGCCTTGTCAATTTTTGCCATTCTAACTGGTATAAGGTGGTATCTCAATGTGGTTTTGATTTGACTTTCCCTGATGGCTAATGATTTTGAGCATTTTTTCATGTGTCTGTTAGCCATTTGTATGTCTTCATTGGAAAAGTGTCTGTTCATATCTTCTGCCCATTTTATGATTTGTTTATTTGTTTCTCACGTATTGAGTTTGAGAAGTTCTTTGTAGATTTTGGATACCAGTCTTTTCTCTGTAGTATCATTTGCTAATATATTCTCCCATTCCGTGGTCTGCCTCTTAGTTTTTTTGACGGTGTCCTTGGCTGTGCAGAAGCTTTTTATCTTGATGAAGTCCCACAAGTTCATTTTTTCTTTTGTTTCTCTTGCCTTTGGAGATGTGTCATGAAAAAAGTTGCTTTGGCCGATGTCGTTGAGGTTGCTGCCTATGTTTTCCTCTAGGATTTTGATGGATTCCTGTCTCACATCAAGGTCTTTCATCCATTTGGAGTTTATCTTTGTGTATGGTGTGAGAGAGTGGTCAAGTTTCATTCTTTTGCATGTAGCTGTCCAATTTTCCGGCATCTGCGTTTATTAGAAGAGAATGCCTCTTTTCCCACTCAGATGTTTTTTCCTCGCTTTATTCAAAGATTAGCTTGCCCAAAAGAGGCAGGGTCCATGTTCTCTCTATTTGGTCCACTGGTCTATGTCTGTTTTAAAGTACGCACCATGTGTCTTGTGATCACAGCTTTGTAATATATGCTCGAAATCCCTGTATGCCCCCAGCTTTGTTTTTCCTTTTCAACAGTTCCTTGGCGATTTGGGGCCTTTTCTGTTTCCATACAAATTTAAGGACTTTTTGTTCCAGTTCTTTGAAAAATGTCATTGGTATTTTGATCGGGGTAGCATTGAAAGTATAGATTGCTCTGGGTAGCATGGACATTTTAACTATGTTAATTCTTCCAATCCATGAGCATGGACTATTTTTCCATCTTTTTATGTCTTCTTCAATGTCTTTCAAGAGTGATTTATAATTTCTAGAATATAGGTCCTTTACATCTCTGGTTAAGTTAATTCCAAGGTAACGTATGGTTTTTGGTGCTATTGTAATGGATGGATTCCCTAATTTCTTCTTTCTTCAGTCTAGTTATTCGTGTATAGAAATGCAACTGATTTCTGAGCATTGATTTTGTATCCCGCCACATTACTGAATTGCTCTATAACATCTAAGAGTTTGGGAGTAGATTCTTTTGGGTTTTCCATATGGAGTATCATGTCATCTGAGTTGGTACAGCCACTCTGGAAAACAGTGTGGAGGTCCCTTAAAAAGTTAAAAATTGAGCTACCCTATGACCCAGCCATTGCACTACTGGGTGTTTACCCCAAAGATACAGACGTAGTGTTGAGAAGGGCCATATGCACCCCAATGTTCATAGCAGCATTGTCCACAATAGCTAAATCGTGGAAGGAACCGAGATGCCCTCCAACAGATGACTGGATTAAGAAGTTGTGGTCTTCTTATATACAATGGAATATTACTCAGCTATCAGAAAGAACGAATTCTCAACATTTGTTGCAACATGGACGGCACTGGAGGAGATAATGCTAAGTGAAATAAGTCAAGCAGAGAAAGACAATTATCATATGATTTCTCTCATCTATGGAACATAAGAACTAGGAAGATTGGTAGGGAAGAAAGGGATAAAGAAAGGGGGGGTAATCAGAAGGGGGAATGAAGCATGAGAGACTATGGACTCTGAGAAACAAACTGAGGGCTTCAGAGAGGAGTGAGGGTGGGGGAATGGGATAGGATGGTGATGGGTAGTAAGGAGGGCATGTATTGCATGGTGCACTGGGTGTTATACGCAACTAATGAATCATCGAACTTTACATCAGAAACCAGGGATGTACTGTATGGTGACTAACACAATATAATAAAAAAACATTAAAAAAAAGTAAAGGGTAAAGATTTGTTGATGACACAGAAAAAAGGAGTGCATATTGCAAAAGTAGGGTTTTGAATGTAGAAGTAAGGGTAGAATGAAGAACACAGAGATAATTTTCTGAGGCAGAAGAGTCATTTCTGTTTAGCAGGTAGACTTTAGAATGGAGTGAAAGTAACAGTATACAAAGAATGTTTTTACCCTTTGATCTGAAGTTTCAGCCTTTTCTTTTTTTGAAGTTTTTTAATTTTATTTTATTTTTTTATTTTAGAAAGAGAGTGAGCCCACAAGCAGGGGGAAGGGCAGAGGGAGAGAATCTCAAGCACACTCCCTGCTGAGCATGAGTCTGACTCAGGGCTCTATCTCACTATCCTGAGATCATGACCTGAGCTGAAATCAAGAGTTGGCCACTTAACTGACTAAGCCACCTAGGTACCCCCAGCCTTTTCTTTTAATATGGCCCTAATCTACTTTCTAAGCTTTAGCAAACTTAGATCTCACTCTAATATTTTATTTTATTTTTATATTTTTTCACTCTCACATTTTGATTATGACATTTCCTTCGTCAAGAATGTCTGTTTGGATCGTCGGTGTATTTCTTCTTGTATCCATTACTTTTGGTCTATATCTGATAACATATTCATCAGTGTTTCTGAAACTGCCAGCCATCAATCTTTATTCATACTTTATAGATTTGATGGAGGTTCTAAAATGTGAGCTTGTTGAGAGGAAAGCTTTTTTCCCATCATTTTCTCCAATACTTCAGAACCCACAGTGATCAAATAAATGACTGAATATTAAAATGTTTATTAAAGTTAAGTTGACTATAACATCAACTAAATTTGCATACCTATCTACTTTAATATCATAAAAGAAACTCAATGTGAAATTGTTTATAGGTAAATAAATTAGTTATTAGAGAGCAGGTGTAAAATTTTTTGGGAGAAATTCATATTGCTGACACAAGTAGTCTAAGAAATTTGGCACAATAATTAAGATTCTGTGTGGTTGCAAAGAAAAGCACTCTACTTAAATTAGATATAAGATCAGAAATGGAACAAACCATAATTATTAATAGCTATGTAATTTTTTAAATGGAAATTATTTTCATTTTAAACTGTTTTCATTATAAGCAGTGACACTTACTCATTGTTAAAAAAAAAGCCTAATAATGCTAAGTTTATATGTTAAGTGTATATATATTTATATATACATATGATATACATATGGGTATATTTGCTTATGAATGTAGGCTGAATTATGTCCCATCCCAAAGATTTCCAAACCCAAATCACTGGAACACGGTAGTTACATGTCAAAGGGATTTTACACATGGAATTAAATTTGCAAATTAGCTGACCATTAAATAGGGAGGTTATCTTGGATTATCCATGGCCTCTATGTAACCACAAGGATCCTTAAAAGATGGAAGAGGTAGAAGAGTCAGACAGAGAGACACTGCAGAAGAGATGAAGCAGAAAGGGAGGTCAGTGAGATGTGAAGCATAACAGGATTTGATGCAGTTTTTCAATTCTGAGATGAAGAGGGCTATCACCCAGGGAATGCAAGCAGCCTCTAGAAACTGAGAAGGACCCCCAGGCAAAGGCCAACAGAGAAACAGGACGTCAGTTCTACAACTGCTTAGAACTGAATTCTGTCAATAATCTGCATTAACCTGAAAGCATATTCTCCCCCAGAGCCTCCAGAAAGGAACACAGCCCTGTGGACCCCTTGATTTCTGTCTTGGGATACTAAGCTGAATCCTAGCTGAGCCCACTGGACTTCTAGAAATGTGAGATATTAATGAGTGCTGTTTAAGCCACTAAATTTGTGATCATTTGTTGTGGCAGCAATAGAAAACAACTTCTGGATTTAGATTCAAATATTTTTATAGAGTTTAAAAATAGAGTTATAACATTCTTAATCTCTTTTTCTTATCAGGAAGTTTAAACTTCAGAGATTGCTGGCACCTATGACCAAGTTGGTCAGCCTACCTCATTATGGGCTTTGGAACGTGGTGCAAATATTTTTCAAATATGGAAAATATGAATCTAAACAGAATAAGTACTACAAAGCTCTGACAGGATTATTGAACATCATATAAAAATGCTGACTATTTTGGAATTTTAATTTTCTAAGAAGAGTCATATACTTACTCTTGCTAAAATGCCAAATTGTGGGGAAGAATAATACAATTTTTTGAAATAAATCTAAGCAATATCTACTCATTTTTCCAAGACTGCTTCCTTCTTTTTATCTTTTTCTTCTTTATTTTTTTCCTTCAATGAATAACTTTTTCATATTCATCTTGTTTTTTCATTTGCTGTTTTTGTATTTTACATGTTTGAAGTTTTATGTGTAAATGTTTGCTGGGAGGTAGTATTAAAATACAAAAATAAATCATATATACCGTGGTCCTTTTAAAAAGAATGCTTTTATTTCATGGTGAGATCTGCAAATGTTCAATAAATGTTGACTTCTGCTGTATCAGCATATTTCAAGAAGCCAGGAAGAACCATATACTTCAGACTAAACTGAGTATAAAAGGAAAGAAATTACTTAAAGCACAGCTGTCAGAATAGTTACTCTTCCCAGTGTAAAAAGATGGAAAATAGTAGCTAGTCAGTGGGTTTTATAAAATGAATACACTGCCCAGAGAAGTAGAACTTGTCAGTGATTGTATTCTCAGGTCACAATTGTCAAGGAGTTCTCTTAACATTTGTCATTCACTACAGTGGGTGTGCTATTTTTATGAAAAACAGAATTGCTCCAAATTAAATTTAAAACATAGGTCTTAGAGCATAGTACATGATTGAAAAATATTTGTGAAATGAAAGATTAGTTTTTATTATATACATTTAAGAAAAAAAGAAAAATGCAAGTTTCAGAGAAAGGATACTTCATCGAATCATACTAATCTGCAACTGTCTAAAAGTGCTGTATTAATTCTTTAAGTATACAATTTGCTGTGCTGGAGGCAAACCAGACTACTGTAATACATGATTTATATTTCCTATAATTTAATATTCTTAACATATGTTAAAACGACCCTAAATATTTTGAATGACTAATATAATAAGTTTTTCTGGAGACATGCTTATACTGATTGCCACAGCAAATGGATTGTGAAACATTCATATACTTGAGTTGTCATCAGAAGTCTTTGGAAGTTTGCATCTTCCAAATCTCCCAATGATTTCAGATGTATTTGTCACTGTGAAAAGCAGTCTCCTTGCCATTATTTAGTACATAATAGTTAATTAATATTTAATTAATATTACAATAACCTATACTTGGATACTTAGTTTCTATAAATAAATAATCTTCAAGCCCTTGCTTTTTTTTCTTGCTTCTTCACTCATTTCCTTACCCTCTATGATGTTGTAATGAGATATAGATTTTATAGAGCAAGATATCATGAAGAGATATCATAGAGAAATGTGATGTAATAAGAATTAAAATAGAGCATTTGTCCTAGCCTTAAGGATCATAAAAAGTATCCATGAAGAAGCAATGGTTGGTTATAAAGGTATAAAAAGTGAGTAAAATTTTATCAGGCAAAGTAAAGAGAACCTAATTCAAGATATTAGAAGCATGAGATCTTGTGAAAGATGAGTATGATTTTTTTTTTCTCAGACCTGAGAAAAGAGAAGTGTGGCTGAAGCACAAAGGGTGCTTGATAAGATAGGGTCAGAACTCCATACAGCCTTTTATGAAATTTTCTAATGATTTTGTTATAAAAAATAAATGGAAACCATGTACGAATTTGAAACCACAGGAGCAACATAATTAGGTTTATAAAGGTGCGATATTGTCTACTTGGGTAGACCATCAACTTGGAGAGTAGGTCCTTCTTTATTTCTTGTTACCAATCATTTTTTATATTTCAGCTTTCAGTGCACAAAACAGGTCTCATTTATTTTCTCCTTTCTCTCGTTTTTGTGGCTCATGTGGTGAAAGCTCAGAGATTGCCATACATGTCGTATTGTTTTTGTATACCATGTAACAAACTACCACAAAATTTGCAGCTTAAAATAATGCACATGTATTATCTTTGAGTTTCTGTGGGTTAGAATTTCAGACATCGCTTAGCTATGATCTCTGCAGAGGAACTCCCATGGCTGCAATCTAGGTGTTGGCAAGGTCTGGTTTCTCATTTGGAGAACTTACTAGGAAAGCTTCTGTTTTGCCACTTCTGTGGCTATTGGCAGCATTCAGTTCATTGTGATTGTAAGATTCATGACAGCTCCCTTGTTGCCAACAAAGAAAGAGAGACTAGAAACAGTCTGCTAGCAAGACAGAATCTTACATAAGGCAACTTAATTATGAAAGTGACATCCCATCACCTTTGCTATGTTATTGGTTAGAAGCAAGTTCTTCCCAACCTCAAGGTCAGGTAGAAGAGGTAGTGATTATACAAGAGCATTAACACCAAGAGGTAGAGATCATGGGGCCATCTCGAAGTCTTTCTGCCACACTGCGGCTTTCTGTCTTTGTCTTTGAATGCTCTTTCTCCCATCAGGCAAAATTTGTGTCTTGATTTACTGCCATGGCTGCATATTAGATGTACAAATACATTTTCACTGCCACCTGTTATTTTCTGGATTCATTCTCCTGGATGTTTATAGCATGAAATAATTTCATGATTTATAGTGGTAAGATTAGAGACTTAGAGCTTAATGTTTTAGTAAGTAGGAGTTGAAACAGAGAAGGATCTTGTAGAGAATTTCCCCATTAAGATTTTAGCTCAACTTCCTTTTTGTAAATCACATATTTAAGTAATTGTTTATTAACAAAATAACAAAACCAAACCAAAAAAGCCTTTACTTAAAAAGCAGAAACAAGATGATTGTATTTTGTTTTGTTTTGTTCACCAAAATATTTCCACACCAACAGCACTGTTCAGGTCAAGGTGGAAGTAAGCAAACGATTGACAAATGCTTGAATACATGCATGCGTAAATAATAACAGAATAAATGGATGAATCATTCTGGTTAATATGCCTCCAAATGGGAGAGCATGTCAATGCCTATGCTGCTCAAAAGAGTGATCATTTCAGGTTCCCAGGCTAAAGGTCATGCCATTTGAAGTATAACAACTTGAAAGATAATCAATGTTTTCTCTGGAGATGTGCTGCACTAGGAAATTACTGAATGCATTTTCTTTTCAGAAACAAATGCACATGCTACATCTCTTTTTTTCCAAACAACACTTTAAAAAATTAGAAATTATTGCTTAGCATAAATTTGGAAATACCTTACCTAATTTCAGAATAGTCCACAAGAACATTGCTATCAAGATTTCTGTTAATTTACCCAGTGTTTTACATACTTCTCATACTTTTCTCCAGTGTTATAAATTACTTTGGACATCAATTGAGAAATCTAGTTTTTAGATCCACTCAAATTGCATTAATTTGTAAATAATAAAACTGATTAAATAAATGTGCTACAAAATAAAACTAAATATTTATAAACCACAGATAATTTCATGGTTAAGTACAGTGAAAACCCATTGATTTCTCCTCTCATTATATGAAACCATTATAAATACTTTTCAAGTTGATTCAATAATTTTTCTTTCTTGTACTCTTTTTCTCGTCAATAATCACATGAGGGACTATATATAAAAGGAATTTTACTCTCATCTTCTTTACAGTAGTAGAAAAAAAATCAAACAGCATAAGAGGAATATGACTGAGATGATCTATAGCACTCTTAATGCTGCAGTTGGTCCCAAGGCCATAATTGACATTCATCATTGCCTTCCTAAACCCATTCTAGATCCCCAGCTAGTAATTCTACTGGTCTAAGTAGTTTACCTGTTGGAATGACCCAGACTCTCATCAACAAAAAATCAGTGATTCTGTGTCACAGGTTGGGTTTTTCAGAAGAGAAGTTTAGAAGTTTGGGGTCCAGGGTTTATATTAAGGATAACCCTTGTGAAAGAAGAAAGAAAAAGCAGATTAAGCAAAAGAGAGCACAATATAGACATGATAAAGTCTTGGCCAACCCAGCAGTGACTTCTGGGGCAGAGGTTACCTGTTGGAGTTATCCTTTGTCAGGACAAAATGGCCAGGCTTCTATACCTGTGCCTTACTCAACCATCAGATGCAGCCTTCCCCCAGAAGAGTGGAATCTTGGGAGAAGTGACTCTACGTAGCTGAAGTTAACACTGAAGGAGCTGACAGCTAGAGGCTATCTGCTAACTACACTTCCTGAAACCTTCCTTAAAGGGAGAACAAGGTGCCACTTCATACCTACCATATACTGATTCCCATACTTTTAGCAGGCCACAGCTGCTGTGTGATCGTTTGCAGTTACAATTGGCCAAGAGAAGCTCTAGTGGGTCACCTGTATGCAAAACATTTTCTGCCTCCCTTATGTAATAGTTTCCTCATGATGATCAGGATCAATAACCCATGTGACTCACTACCAATCTCCTGTATGTGGAAACCAAGATGTGAAGGTAGTAGAAGGAACATTGACTGGGAAACATCTGGACATGTAAAGATGCAATGGTGATATAGGGAAGATCCAAATAAGTCTAGTATCCCAAGCTCCCAAATGTTATTGTAGCTTTTTTCTATCTGATAAAGCTTTTCTTTTGCGGGGTGTGGGGGTGGGGTGGGGAACACATTCTAATGACTTCACTAAAGTTTCTGAATTTAGGATTAGAGCTAGATTTTATCACTCCTTGAATAGTTGATCACAAAATCAAATTCAGGAAAATTCCAACAAAAGACTTGATAGATAGATCTATATGATACACAGATATCTATGTTTGTATAATCACCACAAAATTCTAGAAATACAATGTAGGAACAAATACTAATCCTTCTATACCAAGACAAGAAAAAATATGACTAGTTTGAACATGTCATTGTGATATATTTAACAGTCTTGCTCACATGTGTAGGAGAGTAAATACTTTTTTACTTTACTCTCCTTGGTTCTCCAGATGGGGCACTGCAAATTAGACTGTCAAAAGATGGACTAACAAAATAAAAATAGTTCATTAATGCATGAAATGCTCATCAGCAGAACAACCTTGGTAATGAGTAACTCAAAAGGATAGTTAGAACTTGGGCTTATAATGCTTATAAAGCATCTTAGCAAAAGACAATAAATTTATTAAGAGGTGACAAGACAAAGGTAAAGGCTTTTAGACTTTTAGGGGCGGCAAGCCACGGGAAATAAACATATGGCAAAATATAAATATATGGGAAAACTATGGAAGATAAAGGCTAGTTAGTAAGGTTTGTTTATGTAGACTCTTTCTCAGTGCCATCTCACCTCTGGTGAGAAGGATGTTATCTCCAACCTGGTACCGGAAATAGGGGAGGGACACCTTTACAAGAGAAATTTATGTTTTGCTTTCAAGCAGATAAGGGGAGTGCAGAGAGCTTATCCTGTGTCTTCTTTTCAATTGCCTTCAGTTCAAAATTATCCTTGTGTCAAAGTGACATATTTTGGGGTGTCATGCTCTGAACCCCTTCACATGCCTTTTGCAACTACACAATTATGTTTCTAATCATTTGCTTGTTGATCGTCTGAAACCTGTACTCAATAGGGGCCTATTATGGCTGAGATCCCAGAAATACCTTGATTCAGGGCCTGCTACATAATTTGTGGTACCCCGTGCAAAATAAAAATGTGAAGTACCCTCATTCAAAAAGTAAAAAAGCTGTCCTGTTAAAATATAAAACCTTTCCCTTTTTGGGCTCTCTCTTGACTTGTAGTGTTTATTTGATATTTGAAATTTTAAATTATTAGCATGGATTTTACAGTACATTTTTATATTGTTAAATGCCAGTATTCAATGCATATATAAGACCATTTAACTCATAAGAATCACTGAAATTTGTATTTCATCACTCTTGATGCGTATGCATTTCATTTTCCCAGAACAAGATTAGCTCGACTGCTTTTATTTCTTGATACTTTGCACATTCTCTCAACACACTCTTCCTTTGGATTACTGATGAGTAAGGAAAATCTGAGTGATGCCATATTTCCTTATTCCTTGACGACATAATTTTCAATGTGAATTGTCAGCAAACACAGGGAAGTAACAGAAGCAAGATAGCAAGGGATAGGGTTCCTTGGTCATTCATGTTTTTTAGAATGCTATTGCCTTCTTCAGCATTTGAATTAAGTCTCAGTTTGAACAGAAAGTTAGCACCCCTGCTTACTTAATTATAGATGTAACAACTTACCTTGTACTTGCTTTGAGTCTTATTGAATTCCACAGAATTCTATGCTCATAGGCCCACACAAATGCTATATGAAAACAGGGGGGTAAGAAACAGAGAATACAAATATTGTACATATCTTCTTTGCTTACATGCATGCTTCATTTATCTTGGGCAGCAGAACATTGAGCCAATTGTGGGGGCCTTCTGAGTGCATGTCCCTATGTGACTACAGGAAGCTGATCCTGTCTTTGTGAGATGTAGAAAAAGAGGTTTAAAGACTTAGAACAATAGAAACATTGTCATGTTGTATCACATATAATATATAGCATACCACAGGAATTCAAATACAGGCTAGGAAAAGTACTTCATTAAAATAAATACACAGGAGAAATATACTGCTGAATATTGCACCAGCATTTCAAAAAAAATTTCCATAGTGAATCTTTTCCATATACAAGAAAAATGAAAGATGCTGCCATTGGAATAGGCTAATTGGCAGAAGCTAATTAGGAGTATTTAGCAAGAGCAAGAAGGACAAGATTACTGTCCTAAGTAGCAAGGTAAGTTATTCAGAATGGTCTGATCCAGGGATGCCTGGGTGGTATGGTCCTTTAAGCATCTGACTCTTGGTTTGGACTCAGTTCATGATTTCAGGGGAGACTGAGCCTGCATAAGGCTCTGCATTTAGTATGTAGTTTGCTTGAGATTGCCCCTCTCCCCTGTGCTCTCTCTCTCTCAAATAAATCAATCAATTATAAAAAAGGTCTGATTCAGTGGCATCATCTATTCCCTAGAAAAGAATTAGATATATAATTCACCTATATATCCAGGATAAACAGTGCTGTTGAAACCTGAATGAGAAAACTACAGTAATGTTCCTGAGAAATATGGAATAAAGTCCTTCCTTTTATGCCAAATAAACCTTGACTTGCTACTGTGATCTATTGGAGGAAACAATCACCTGTTCATAAAATCAGAGGTTTTGATGAAATAGACCTCTGAAAATAGGCCTAGGGTTTGAGAGTGTGGTAACAGACAAGAAAACACCCTGAGGAGAAGGATTTTAAAATCAAATGCACAATATGACTCAAGCTGTGGATATCAGTTACTTATTACCCTAGTGTATTAGTCTGCTTGAGCTGCCATAACAAAGTACCACACACTGAGTGGATTAAAAATAGAAATTTATTTTCTCACGATTCTGGAGGCTAGAGTTTGAAGATCAAGGTGTCATCAGTGTTTGTTTTTCTTAGGGCTTCTTGGCTTGTAAATGGCTGCCTTCTCCCCTGCCTTCACTGGTCTTATCTCTGAGCTTGTCTGTATTCAAATCTCTTTTTCTTAATCAGTCTCCCTCTCTCTTTTAATAAGGACAACAGTCGTATCAGAATATGATATGACCTTATTTTACCTACCTGTATGACCTTTTTTTACCTTAATTACCTCTTCTTAGGTCTTATTACCAAATAAAACCACATTCTGAGAGTACTGGAGATTAGGACTTCAACATTTTAAGTTTTGGGGGAACACAAATTGGCCAATAACATGCAGCCACGAATTCACGGACAAAGTAGCCATGGTGGCAGGAGGTAGGTTAAGCAGGAACTCAAAGACATGGCCTCCTTTTACCAAATCTATCCTGGTTGGTGGTTGGGTGACAGTGTGCTAGTGTCTTTTCTTAAAGAAGCAGTGACCAATGTTGTACATTAGACATAATATCATAACTTGTGACTCCAGGATTACATCCAGTGGCATAGTGATTTGATTAGACCCTTTCCATAACAACTGCTGTGTTACAGAGCTGTTCAACAGCCTATTGATTACTCAGTGTACTTACCATGAGCATTATTTTAAGTGGGTTTTCAGTCCTGTATGCTCCAAAACAGTGGATGATATATCATGCTATTTCATCCAGAGCCAGAATACATGAGTCCAGGAACTAAGGAATAGAATTGGGGGTGGTATATATCACTATTATAACCAAAAACCACTTGTAAAATGCTTATTTTCTGACCCCAAAATCTGGACTCTGCTGGTTTAAGAGGCTCTGCTGGTTTAAGAAGTCTGACCCTGAATCTCAGCTCTGCTGGCTTAAGAGGTCTTATTGGTAACCAAGAGAGTAATCCTTCTACCAGGGGATATAAGAATTTCTATTAAATTGGAAGGCAAGATTCTCACCTGTCTTTTGGCTCCTAATGATACAAGATAAAAAAGAAAACGGTATTTGGTGTAATAGAAGGAATCTGAAGACTTCGTACTCTAGAAATGAAATTGCAGTTAAGATGTGTGACCTGATTATCTTCTCTAATTAGACCCTGTCAGATAATAGTTTAAACAGTAAAATTGCAAAAATAAGTCTGCTTTGATTATTTCTGTAAGTTATATGACAAGCACTTTCCATAACTTGAAAGAGCTAAATCTACATTTTTAAATTTAGCCAAAAATGTATGGGAAGCACATGAAAAGATAAAAATATTTTAAATCAGATGATGGGTAGTAAGGAGGGCACGTATTGCATGGTGCACTGGATGTTATACGCAACTAATGAATCATCGAACGTTACATCAGAAACCAGGGATGTGCTGTATGGTGACTAACATAATATAATAAAAAAACATTAAAATAAAAAAAATAAAAACAAAATAAAAACTGAAGAACAACTGCAAAAAATATTTTAAATCAAACATGATATTATTAAAGGTATTTTAAAATTAATAGTATTTTAATTTTCACAATCCTTTTTGTCTATGGCAGCTTTAAAAATGTGCTTATAAATGAAGGGGTAACAGATAAAATTAAGTCACTTGATGAGTCTAAGTAAATCCTTTTTTTTAAAATATACCTCCCAGAAACTATGAAAGTGAATAATCTAAATGATCGGGTTTTCAAATATTTTTGTGATTTATTTGGTTTCCAATTCTTCAATTTCAAGTTAAAATAAAACCAAAATAATCATTAGTCAAATGAATGTTATTTTTTATATTAGTCATGATGTGACTTTTGTCATATAATTCTGAAGGAATTCAAAGACTTCAGTGTCCAATAAAAACTCCTCAAATTCCCACCTATTTTTTTACAAAATAAAATTTTCCCGGTGTTTAAATCTATAGAAATGGAACATAAAATTAGAATACTGTATCAACCTATCATAACCAAAATTAACCCATGGATAGATGATTCATTATATTAAAGAAATCCATCCATCTCATTAAGAAGTGAATTTTATTTTATTTTTTAAAGATTTTATTTATTTATTTGACAGAGAGACAGACAGCCAGTGAGAGAGGGAACACAAGCAGGGGGAGTGGGAGAGGAAGAAGCAGGCTCATAGCGGAGGAGCCTGATGTGGGGCTCAATCCCATAACGCTGGGATCACGCCCTGAGCCGGAGGCAGACGCTTAACGACTGCGCCACCCAGGCGCCCCTATTTTGCAACTTTAAAAATTATGAGACCAATAAATTTGGATACAATTGAGGAACTACAGTATACTGGTAGCCTAATTATGGTGTGCCAAAGAAAAATTAGGAAATGCTGTGGGCGCCTGGGTGTCTCAGTCATTGGGCATCTGCCTTTGGCTCAGGGCGTGATCCCAGAGTCCTGGGATCCCTGGGATTCCCTGCTCCCCTGGGAAGCCTGCTTCTTCTTCTCCCACTCCCCCTGCTTGTGTTCCCTCTCTCTCTGGCTGTCTCTCACTCTGTCAAATAAATAAATAAAATCTATTAAAAAAAAAAAAAAGAAAAACTAGGGAATGAAATGGAGACAATGGGCAGGCAGGCACAACTCTTTGAGCCCTGGAAAGAGGAATAGAGAGAAAGGACAAAAACTGAATAATAATGGGGGTTACAGAATTTTCTTTAGGTGTGGTATATGACAATGGTAATTGTATGATAATAATGATGGCAATGATTCTGTGGAAAGGAAGAAAATGGTGCTAAAGGAGAAAACTGATACAAGTACAGGATTGAGGATTTTTTGTTTGATTAATTTTGTTTTGTTTTGCTTTTGCTGGTAATATGGAATGGATAACAACATGGGGTGGTAATATGGGTAATACAGGTAAAAATAGAGAAGTTTTCTTTAGATTGGGACAAGCACTTATTTCTCCACTCTAGTCAGAGTGAATGCATAGTGTGTGGTTTCAGGTACAAGAAGCTGAGTGAAATGACAAGGGTAGCCGCAGAGAGTGATGGGGGAATTTGCTTAGAAGAGATGTAATGCATGTAAAACAGATGTTGTAAAACGGAAATTCAGAAAGTAACTTTACCAAAGAAGTGGAGTATGATTGTCTGGCAGTGGCTATAAGTATTTGACATTTTTCATCATAATTTTGAAATACTTAGCACTTTGTGTGATTTTCTCTAAGAACATTAGCAGCTTTAAAAAGTTAGATTAACACAACAGAGAGGGGAGGTGTAATGGAGTTAACATTTTCCCAGCCAGTTGTAGAGAATGACAATTAGCTCTAGGTTGGGTTAAGAAGGAAGGGGCACATAAGGCTGGTGAAGTATAATTTACAGCATAAATTTATAATTTAACAAATGCCCCCACTTTAAGTGTACAATTCAATACTTTTCAGTAATTTTGCCAATTTGTACAACCATTACCACAACCCAGTTTTAGAACATTCTTCAAACTCCAATGCGATTCTACCTGTCCTTTTACAATTAATCCCTGTGCCCACCTCTATTCCCAGGTAACCACTAATCTGATTTTTATATCTAAATATTTACTTTTTTCTAAGGTTTTCATGTAAATGAAATAATCTGTGGTCTTTTGGGTCTGGTTTCTTCAACTTAGCATAATGCTTTCAAAGTTTATCCATATTGTAGCATTTATCAGTACTTTATTTTAATTAATATAAATGATATTCCAAATAATATTCCATTTTATCAATATACCAAATTTTGTTTATTCATTCACCAGCTGATGGATATTTGGGCTATTTCCACTTTTTGAAAATGACTGATAAAAGAGGAAATATTTGAAATCAATAATGATAAGACATAAACATGAACAAGTGTTTTGGGACCTATGATTTTGTCAAGAAAGATTATTGTCCTGGATAAGGAAGTAAAGAAATAGAAATTAAAAGGTTAGATGGATCATTGATATGATGGTTAATTCATCAATGATAATGAGAAGAGTAGTGGAGAAGAAAACTAAGGTGAGTTAGGTACTGAACTTATAAGTGAACTTCAATAATGACAATAACATGAAGGGATGAAATGCAGTGAACTCTGATGACCTTTCCATGGACTGGCCTATACATTAAGAAGGAAGGATGTGAAGACCACTGGCAAGCAGCAATGTGAAACAAGGTTTTACCTCTATTTCCTTTATGCCACTGGTACATAGAATATGAAAGGAAGAAATTAATAATCTCTATTTAAGAGGGATATAGATGAAAGAGCATATTCAGGAACATCTATATTTAAATTAGAGCAAAAATGTTATGAAGTGGCAAGGGAGTCTACTTAGAAAGGACACAGTGGAACCATCTGGGGGAGAAATGGGAATGACAGCAATTTGGAGAACTACTTCTCGGGACTCATATCAGTATCAAAGTCCCATTTTATAATAAGTATTATGTGATAGCACTTTAATACTATAAAATGAAATTCATAGAAAATATAAATAACTTAAAATCACTGCAATATCCTAGGAGTAATATGGGTAAATTGAAGGAAATAATTTATATTAAATAATGTGCATCAATATACAAATGTTCAGACATGAACATGAGCCAGAAGCTTGCATTGCTACTGAGAATCATCCTAAAGGAGTTAAAAATCCAGACTGCCTGTGGTATGCTGCATGACAGCTCCAACACCATGATAGGTTATTGGTGAACCAATTTTCCAATATGGTGAACAATTCTAGCAAAGTTCCATTTTTTAAAAAGGTACAGACTTCCCTTGAATGGTTTGGTTAAAATCTTGGGGAAAAATCGCAGATTACTAAGAACACGTGAGTTCCTTATATTTATATGTAAATCATAGTTAGGGTCCAGGTCATGAATATCTTAAATGTCACAGAAACCTGGAAAGTCAAATTATATCTATTATTTCTAAACGCAGACTATCAAATGATGGTAGTCCTTCTCCACAATAATTGCAGATACAAAACACAGCTTCATAGTAAGGGACAAGTACATATTTTGTGCTAGTAATTCAAGGGAATATGCAGAATAGTGTGGGAATTAGCACTCAAAAATGAGGGATTATTTTTGACACTTTCACATTAAATCATAAAGAAGAGAATAAAACAAAGCATGATAGTATTGGCTCTGGAGATCAGAGCATGAAACTACTAAAGACCACAGGAAGCTTCCATTTTTCTTAACCCCAGGTAAAGGTGGGAGAGGAGAATCTGAAGAACACAGGGAGGCTGGCCCTGCCCCTCAGAGACAGGCTTCACTGATCTCATCATTTGGTAAAATAAGTATCAGTACAGGGCTGGGTCTTTTAGGTATCTAATGCTTTTGTGGCAATTGTGGATGCTTCACAAATGAAGAGACATGTAGTTAACCCATTTATTACATTTTCAACCCACAGCATTTTAGAGATGATTCAGAGCACATTCAAACTATTACACACTCAAACAAGCTAATAATGTGTTGTGTCTGTTTAAGTGGCATTTATTAAATATTTCTCTTATGGAGAAAAGAATCTAAGCACTATGAGAATGAGAGGAAGGAGGGAAAAAGAGAGAGAGAGAGAGAGAAGGCTCCCAGAAGTACTCAGCTTCTAGTATACTATTCAAAGCAAATAAATTATAGAAACCTGCATACTATACTTACCCAAACAAATGTTGCATAGGTGTCAAAATCCAACCTTCTTAGCAAACTAGTGGTGCTATTTGACTATGCTCACTGAAGGATCATATGGGCCTTTACCCTAAGTGGCTTTTCAAAGTTCTTCTTCTAGCTACATGTTTCTTTTCCCCTGGAAGAGGGGAATCTGACTAAAAAGGCCTTTCTCTATTCCATTTATTAACTTTTTAAAATTTAAATTCCAGTTAGTTAACATACAGTGTAATATTAGCTTTAGGTGTACAATATAGTAACTCAACACTTCCATACAATATTTGATGCTTATCACAAGTGCATTCCTTAATCCCCATCTACAATTTACCCCCACCCTCACCTCCCTTCTGGTAACCATCAGTTTGTTTTCTATAGTTAAGAGTCTTTTTGTTGGTTTGCCTCTCTCTTTTTTCTCCTTTGCTCCTTTGTTTCTTAAAGTCACATGAGTGAAATCATTCATTATTTGTCTTTCTCTGACTTATTTGGCTTAGCATAATAGTCTTTAGCTCCACCCATGTCATTCCAAATGGCAAAATTTCACTCTTTTTTATGGTTGAGGAATAGTCCATTCTCTCTATATATACACCACCTCTTCTTTATCCATTCATCAGTCGATGGACGCTTGGACTGTTTCAATAGTTTGGCTATTGGAGATTATGCTGCTATAAATATCTGGGTGCATGTATCCCTCTGAATTAGTATTTTTGTATTCTTTGTGTAAATAGTGTAATTGCTGGACCATAGGATAGTTCTTTTTTTTAACTTTTTGAGGAACCTCCATAATATTTTCCACAGTGGCTGCACCGATTTGCATTCCCACCAACAGTGCAAGGGAGTTCCCCTTTCTCCACATCCTTGCCAACACCTGTTGTTTCTTGTGTTGTTGATTTTTGCCATTCTGATAGTGTGAGGTGATATTTCATTGCAGCTTTCATTTGTATTTCCCTGATGATAAGTGATGTTGAGCATCTTTTCATGTCTCTGTTGGCCACCTGGATGTCTTCTCATGTCTTCTGTACATTTTTTAATTGGATTATTTGTCTTTTGGCTATTCAGCTGTATAAGTTCTTTATATATTAGGCGACTAATCCTAATTTATATATTAGGATACTAATCCTTTATCAGATATGTCATTTCCAAATACCTTCTCCCAGTCAGTAGGTTGCCTTTTAGTTTTGTTGATTGTTTTCTTTGCTGTGAAGAAGCTTTTTATTTTGCTGAAGTCCCAAGAGTTTTTTTTTGATTTTGTTTCCCTTGCCTTAGGACACATATCCAGAAAAAGTTGTTATGGCCGATATCAAAGAGGTTATTGCCTGTGTTCTCCTCTAGCATTTAAAAAAAAATTATTTTATTTAAATTCAATTAACATATAGTGTATTATTAGTTTTAAAATTATAATTCACTGATTCATCAGTTGCATATAACACCTAGTGTTCATTGTATCACGTGCTCTCCTTGATGCCCATCACCCACCTCCCCTCCCACAACCCTCTATACAACCTAACTAGAGGTTGTTTCCTATAGTTAAGAGTCTCTTATGGTTTGTCCTCTAGCATTTTTATGGTTTCAGGTTTCTCATTTAGGTCTTTAATCCATTTTGAATTTATTTTTGTGATGTATGTGATGTAAGAAAGTAGTCCAGTTCATCCCTTTGCATAGTGCTGCCCAGTTTTCCCAACACCATTTGTTGAAGAGACTGTCATTTTCACATTGGATATTCTTTTCTCCTTTGTTGAAGATTAATTGACCATATAGTTGTGGGTTCATTTCTGGGTTTTCTATTCTAATGCATTGATTTATGTGTCTATTCTTATGCCAGTACCATACTGTTTTGATCAGCACGGCTTTGTAATACAACTTGAAGACTGGAATCATGATGCCTCTAGTTTTGTTTTTGTTTTTCAAGGTTGCTTTAGTTATTTGGGGTCTTTTTGTGCTTCCGTTTATATTTTAGGACAATTCGTGCTAGCTCTGGGAAAAATTTTGGTGGTATGTTGATAGGGATTCCTTTAAATGTGTAGATTGCTTTGGGTAGTACAGACATTTAAGCAATATTTTTCCTCCAATCCACAATCATGGAATGTTTTTCCATTTCTTTGTGTCATCTTCAGTCTATTTCATCAATATTTTATAGTTTTCAGAGTACAGGTCTTTCACCTCTTTGGTTAGGTTTATTACTACATACCTTATGGTTTTTGGTGCTTTCTCTGTCTCATTTAAATTCCTATGGTGCTATAGTGCCCCATTTAAACTGGTGCACTTGTCTCCAGCATAGCTGGTGAATCACTTCCTGTGTTTTACAAATGATATTCTAAAAGCAAAAGTAATGCCCAAAGAGGCTGTGTAAATTCTCATAGGTAGATAAATGCATAATTATTAACAGAACCAATGGACTTTCTTGTCTTTACTTATTTTTTCCTCTGTGAGGAAAAAAATACAGGTTAATAGAAAGAGTATACATGAAACTCTGATGTTATTTGCATCTTTTTTCTTTTCCAGTTGAAAACAATAGTAGTGATTAGGCTAACAAGGTAAAGATAATAGCATTCACAACCTTTCAGGTGATAATGTATGTATTTTCCAGTGTGTAACTAATCTTAAACAATTTACAGAAAGCAAGAAAAACTTAGTAGTTCATAGACAATATTCAATACTGGTTTCAGGATTATTGACGTTCATACATATCTGTATTCACTTAGGGAATAATGATCACTTTGTTCTTATTGTAATACAGAATCTTTATATATACAGTTCTTGATTAACCTAAAAGTTTTGACCAGATAGAGAATCTTTGACTAATATACTGTAAGTTTAGTATATATTAAGTCAAAGAAGGCAGAACATGTTTTCCTAATTGGCTTTCCCCAAAGTTTTTTCAACATGATGTTTAAATTTCAATTACATTGTTTTATTTCCACATATGAATGTTCAATCTATGTAGATGAATTTGAATGTGTAACATTATTATAAATAGTTTGAAAAAATATACTTCAAAGCATCTGATCCACAACTGACTTGAATAATGTATGGCTTTAGAGTGGTTTTTCCCAGAAGAACTTAAAGTGAATACTGTTATATTAAATACTAAAATTATTTCGAATAATTAACACTTCGTTACTCTACTTCTTTACAAAGATTGAGTTTCTTAAATAAGATCAGCCATACTGTATAACTAGTCATCATATATGCTATTATATGATTCTCAAGAATACTTTAGAACACAAACTGAAAGCAAATCACATTACACATATTTTAAAACCCAAACAATATATGAACTCATTTACATCAAAGATAACTACTGAGAAATTATTTGAAATGTGTTTTTCAAGGTTTTTATTAGATGAAAAATATTTCCTTTCCTTCAAAGTAGCTTGTAAAGTTCACAACTATATATTTGATTCTTTAATTTTTAATACAAATCTAAACTCTACCATAGCAAATTAATAATGAAATGATTCGCTACTTGTTCAGCAATCCTTAGTTTTTTCCACAGGTTCATTTTTTTTTTTTTCCTTTCTCTGGAGGAACACACCATTACATTTTCTAAATCCTTAACATGTAATGATCTTCCATTTTTAACCTGTTGCCAATTATCAGCCTAACAGAAGCTATCTGAACATGTGGTTAGTGCACAGATTAATAGTGTTGCCCAACTGTTTTCCATTTCATCCAGTGCTCAATCTAGATTCCAAAAACAGAAACAGTCTTGCATTGAATTACTCATAAATTGCTTATTAAGGTGCTAACATTACACTCTTACTGCTTCTTGACATTCCACAGGCCTTAGGAGCTATCAACCATGGCATTTTATTATTATACTTGCTCTCCATTTTAGGTCAGCTGTGGAATAGCTTTCAGTGATACCTTTCTAATTGGTTTCAGCTCCTTAAGTATGGTTGGCTTCACATCCTCCCCATCTGCTGCTCCTTTTTTAAAATCCCTTCATGTTTAGTTCTTGACCATTTAGTATTCATAATGTAAAAGTTTTCAATTTTAAAATTTCAAAAATATTGCTTGCAACCACCTATGACTTTATCATTAAAATACAAAACCAAATAAAAAAAATGATTCAACCAGTGAACATTGCTCTGTTGTGTGTTTGTGTTCAAATAACTTTACATTTTAAAATAACAGGGGCATTCATGGTCATGATTGAAAATTTAAGCAAAGTATTTAACATACAAAGTTTTTCTGAACACCATGCTTCTTAAGCATAATACATAGATGTTTAATAAAATGAAATTTAAACCATATTAAAAAGATTATTGGTTTGAACTGACAGCCATCTTATTTTTTGCATGTAACAACATCTTTAATTTTTATATATTAAGTTTTTCAATCAATAGCATGTAGCTTCATATTTAAAATAATTCCTTCATGACCATAAAGAAGAAATTACAACATATTGCTGCCCTTACAATATATTAATAAACCTGAATGTCAGTTTAGAATAGACATTTTTATTAGTTGCTTCAAATGTTAAAATAATATCTTCTGCCTTCTCAATAATACTTCTCAGAGGTCTGAAATTCTTAGTATATTTAAAGCTCTGACTGAACAGCAACAACAACAAAATGTATGTTTTAGAACATCAGTACCATTTTTCCAATTCATAGGAGGCAGGGAATAGCTGTCACTTTGTTAATGTTTTCACTAGATAAAAATCTATTCAAATGCACGTAGTCATGTTACTTAGCAAAATGGACTACGTATGTAATTATGTATCTTATATTCATTGGTCTAGAAGTTAAAGTTTTGAAGTCTACAAATAAAGGACTTTGCATGTTTATCTGGCAAACTACTATAGTTCCTTAGTATATTAATTGGTTATGTATTTAATATATTAATCTTATTGAGGAATATTATTTGTCTTACAGTGTGTTAATATTTTATGGTCATCCCTCAGAATACAACCAGATATTTCATTTATTTTGCTCACTTCATGTGTCAGTAAAAACATTTTGCTTTACTTAATATTTGCTTTATTCAACTATCTTTACAATGAATTTTGAGAGATTTACAGATGAATCAGGTAAAACACATGTTACTGTAAAATTACCTTGATATAGTATTCCATTGCATTTGTCTATATGCCCACTTCATCTCTTGCATTCTGGTGCTCTTTCTTTCTGTGTCACTGGAATCTTCTATGATATTAAATTACTTCATACTTAGGACATTTTTCCCATAATTTTTTGTATTTTTTGCAGGATTGGACAACAATGTCACTATTTTTTCTGTATTGATAACATCTCTGATTCTCCTATTCTATTTCTGGCAACCTTATGTCTCTTTTACTGCTACCTTTTTTTTTTCCCCTTTAATTATTAACTTGAAAAACATCTGAGGCTTTTAGTATGATCAACATTCTATCTGAAACTCTTTTTATGTTTATTTTTCTACTGGGATCAGCCATTTACAGTCTCTCTTTTCTTCTCTTTTATTTCCCTTTCTTCCTTCCATCCTTCTTTCTCTCCTTCCTTCCTTCCTTTTTGCCTTCCTCCCTCCCTCCCTCCCTCCCTCTCTCTCTCTCTCTCTTTCCTCCCTTCCTTTTTTTCTGGGTTTGAATACACAATATTCTCTCTTGTCTTCTAAGAGTCATTCATTTATTTTACTCATTAATGATTTTATTGATTCATTCACAAATCCAAAATGGACTGAATTATATAATAATATAAATTTAAAACAATAAAATAATCGTGTGCATCACATATTTTCCTTGAAATTGTCAGCCCCATCTAATTTCTCTATCAGCCTAAGTTTTGATTTTCTAATATTTGACTTAGAATCACATATATACATGTATTTCATAACTTTTCCCATTAATAAATCTTGGCAATTTTGCCTTTACTAATTTGCCATCTACCTACTGATATTTTACTTTACAGAAATAAGCTATCTTGTTTCTCTTATTTCAGTCATTTGATTTTTCAATTCACACCAAACCTTAACATAGGTATTAGGATTTTTCTTTTTCAAATGCTATATACTCCCACACTACTCTCTGAGGCCTTAGATTAACTTTGCTTTTGTCTATGACATGCAAATTCTTCTTCCGCTAGATAAGACTCAAGATAACCATTAGCTCTCTGCCATATACCTCTATGCATATCCTCATTTTAATTTATACTATGTACCACCAGCATCAAATTATCTATGCTAACCAATGAACATTCAATTCACTTTTTTTACTCTTTTCTTGCTTCTAAATTTAAATTTGACAAAACTCTAAAGGAATAGTTTGTAGAAATCTGTTATTCTACATATATAATGATAGTAGGTTGTTAATATAGATGATTTAATTCCTTTCTTTTTGTCTGTTTTTTCTTCACTTTTCCTTTTCCAGTGAGTCAACAGCACCCATAATTCCTTTGAAGAATAGATTGTTATATCAATAATGTTGAAAGAAAGAATATTTAATCTTCTTTTTTGTTTGGTTTTGCTATGGTTTATTTACCAAGTCTTTTTTTGAAAACCATAAGAAATGGGTTCCTGCTGAGGGGCAGGGAAGGAGCTAGGAAATACTATGGGAAGGTCACCCGAAGGGCGACTGGGTGGCTCAGTCATTTAAGTGTCTGACTCTTGGTTTGGGCTCAGGTCATGACCTCAGGGTCATGGGATAGAGCCCTGCCTAGGCTCCCTGCTTAGCACAGAGTCTGCTTGAGATTCTCTCCCTCTCCTCCTGCTCCTCTCTCTACTCACACTCTCTCTTTTTCTCTCTAAAATAAAATAAATAAAATCTTAAAATAAAAAAAAAAAGGAAGGTCACCTGAGCAAGGGAAAGAGTAGATGAAGGTGAGACATGAGCACCATCTGTGGTCAGCATTAGGGAGTTACTTTTGAGTGGAGCAAGTCTGGCAGTCTGTCTATCCACTGGAATGAACAAGGCATTTCATCTGTGTGCAGGAACAGATCTTTAAGTCACTGGTGGATAAGGGCCTCTGTTAACAGGGACTAAATCTAGTACATCATCCAGGAAAAGGTCAAATTCTAGTTTTGGGCCTCTATGTCTGAATGATCCTGGGGAAACTGCCTTACTTTTCTGTATCTTTATTTTCCTCAACTATAAAATGGAACCATAATGATAAGAATATCTACTTTCAGAGTTATTGTGAACATTAATGTGGCAATATATGTAAAAAGCTAAGAAGAATTCTTGATACATAGTCTTCAATAAATTAAGATGATTTAAATGTGTTTTATATTAACAACATCTTTAGAAAAGCATTTTTACAATTAATTATTTCTCTGTGATTTCTAGTGCCTATGGCTTTCCAAATGATCATACAAAAGCTTTTTTAAGAAATAGTTGTGTGTTTGTTACTGCTAATATACCAATTCAAATCTCTTAAGTCCCACATTCGACTCCAGAATCCAGCAACTTTTGGTTGTGATTTGATAATGCCTTGACACAAGCTCATGCCATGTGAAATACTGCTTTCTTCTCTTACATAGAATGGGGAGACCATACTAATCTGGTCAACACTCTCACATGCACGACCCCAAATTTCCAGGTGGCACGGGAGAGCAGGAAATAATTCTTAGCCACTGCGGAATGAAAATCAATGTTCCCCCTTTCCTCCCTCAGATGTGCATCTCTGAAAATAGTATATCAGAAGGGTCCCCAGAAAGTATTGTGGGATCCAGCACTAATCAGGAGTTGCTTACCTTATTGTTGGATTTCCTACCTTCCCTATTTTACTACCTGCTCCTCACCACCTCACCTCACCACTCTGCTCCTGCCTTCTGCTCTCTGGGCTCAAATTCCAAATAAAGTCTACACATGCATGCTGGCCTCAGGCATAAGAGAATCTGAGCTATGACAAGCTGCTAATCCTCTGCCTAGGTAGCTGAAATAATTTATCATGCAGATTTTAGTATTAATTTGTACCTTACATTTGTTCAAACATACTTTGTAAGGGCGTGTTTTAACTATTTCAGATAGCAGCGTTTTGCTCTTAGGCAAAATTTTGAAAGTCTTAAATTTGGGAATTTTATTTTCAGTGAGCATTTTTAGTGTTTTGTAACAGTGTGTGTGGGTATATATAAGTGTTTTCATAATATTGGTTTCTTTCAACACATTCTTAGAAATAGGAAACAACTACAAAATGGTTGCAATCTCACAAGTTAGCCAAGACCAGACCACAGCTACATGACCTCAACAATATCTCCAGATGCGCCTCTGTTGCCTGCCAGCCGACGATTAAGAAAGGGAGCCAAGAGAGGTGACACCAAGGAGTTAGCAACAGGCCCTGATGCTTTGAATAGAACATACATTCAGACTTTGGCATCTGGTTCCTACTTTTGCCAAATGTGCCTTGTTTGTATCCACAGCTGTTAAATGTGTTTGTTGAAAAGGGATAGATCAGGGAGAAGAAAGAGATTGGCAAGAGATATGCCAGCTTCTGTGGGAGGCAGTGTCAAGCCAAAGTGCAATTTACTCACATATAATTATTTGCTTTAGAAATCTGGTGTCATTTATTAGAATAACTGTGGTATGTGGTAAGCATGAGCCTCATATTATAACAGTAATCTTTACACTTCATTGTAAATCAAGAATTTATAATTGTGCTGAAATAATTAATATCTAAAGAGCAAATATATCTTCATTTACTTCAAATAATATAAATGGACTGTTTAGATTGAATTATTAAAGGCAGGGATGTATATAATTTTCTAATCATACTCATGATTTTTGGCTTTTCCAAACATATTAGCAAATAAAGTGACTTTTTACTAACTATGTTAATATAGTTAGTAGGTGGTACTCTATTAACTATATGAAATTGTTAACCATTGAAAAAACAGCTGAATTATATATGGAATATTTAAATCTTTAGAAGTAGGCATGTCTATTCCTACTCTATGTTTCATTATTATGGCAAAAATTTATTTAAAATATTTTGAAAATGGAAGATCAATTCAATTATGTATTAAAGTACTTGGCCTGATGAAAGTTTACTGAATTCACGTTTTTTTCTATTATTAAAATCATTTAGAAAAATAGCATACTTTGTCATAAAGAAGGATATATAAGTTTGAGAATGTACTCAAGCAAGTTATATTACTACTTATCATTTTTTGTTAACTACAAATAAAGTCATTGATGGGCAACAAAAATTAATCAGAAGTTGGATAGTTTTAACAGTGTGTATAGTGTGATAAGAATTGTAAAGTATAGTTTATCCACTATGAAGTCAATTTTTGCTTGTCATTTCAAGCCAATGACTGTTGACTAAATTTCAAGAGTTCTTACTCTGAAGTCTTACATTATTTTATGTAGCGCATATCATATTTCATACTAAGATTTTATATTGTCCTATCTCCAGGATCCAAGTCCCCTTAGAATGTTCTGCTGAATCAAGGAATCACAGGAATGGATAAACAAATTTATCACTGTATTTTTCTATTTCCTTGGCCATTAGGGATTAAGATATTAGGATAATTTTTATAGTTGAAAAAGCAATCTTAGAAATTAAACAATTTTTTCAAATTAGAAAATAGGCCTGTAAGTTCTAAATTGTCTCAGAATCATATTCTTCCTTGCTAAAATTTATGATCCTGTATTCCAAAAGGTGCTTCAAAAAGAGAGATGGGAAAAGAGATTCACTTTACTCAGGATAAAGGGAGAGTCCTGCTGCTCTTGTGATAAGAGAAAAAGACTTCTCTTGTCATAACTTTCCTCTTCCTTTGTGATTAAAGTATCTCTCATGATCATAGAAAAGTTTCTCCTACTCTTGTGACAATAAAAACTAATGCCAAGGACCCTGATAATAAATAATAATAATAAAGAATATTTTTCTTCACCTATGCCCTTTTTTTAGAAGTAACACGTAAGTGAGAATTCCAAACTGACATTCTATTTCAGAATATTGTAAGTAAAAGAATGGTCAATTCCATGGATAAATTTATTTTGGGTAACTGTGCTGGTATCAATCTCACTGTGAAATTGAAAAAAAAAAATTAGCCAACATTAGGTATGATGTTTCTACCAGCTACTGTTGAGGTCAATATGCTGCCAGGACCAGCCAGTAGACCATGTCCATAGGCTCTCTAGCCCATCTACCTCTTTTTTAGTGTGTGTGTGTGTGTGTGTGTGTGTGTGCGTGCGCACACTTGCATGTTGCCTACCTTTAGACTGTTGCCATTGGAGTATCTTAATTATTCATGATTTTATCATGATCTTTAAAAATAGTTTATGTGGTAACATAACTACGAATATCTAGACTCACACAGATATGAAGCACACAAACATTACATAAAAATGAAAGTGGTATAGTTTAATTTAAAAATGAAATTTAGATTACCAGCTTGAACGCTTTCATTTGCAGTCTAAATTGGTTTAAACAAGTTTCACTGGTCATGTAACTGAAAAATGGAAATTTAAATCGGTCTTCAAGGGCTTAAGTTCCCACTTTGAGAGGACTCTGTCTCACATTTTCACATGTCTTAGATTATTTTATATTGGCAATTTGATGTCACCAATTGCAGCTACGTGTTTCCTTCTTTGTACTTAAGGGAAAACGAATCATTGTTTTTCACAAGTCAGAACAAACTCCTGAACTTTGACCTAACTGGATCAACTGGAACCTATTACTGTGGCCAGCCTAATGTCAGGCAATGATTGGTTTAACTGGCTAACCTGGATTACTGCTCACTCCAGATCGAACTGTCTTTGTAATGGAGATTTCATTATTACGTTTGGCTTAAAACACAGGCCAAATAGTGTCTCTGCAACAGAATGGTTGATCTTCTAAAATTTGGTTAATGTTAAAAAGGGAGATATATATGGAGTAAGTAATTATTTCCCCTTCCTAACATTTCAAAAAACAAAAACTAAAAGGGTGTTAGTTGCTGTATAGAAAATACGAGTTTTCAGGGGCGCCTGAGTAGCGCAGTCGTTGGGCGTCTGCCTTGGCTCAGGGCGTGATCCCGGCCTTCTGGGATCGAGTCCCACATCAGGCTCCTCCGCTGGGAGCCTGCTTCTTCCTCTCCCACTCCCCCTGCTTGTGTTCCCTCTCTCTCTGGCTGTCTCTCTGTCACATAAATAAATAAAATCTTTAAAAAAAAAAAAAAGAAAATACGAGTTTTCAGAACTAACCTCTGTGTCAACGAAATAATTATTACTATACATTTTTTTGCATTCAGTTAACTTGAAAATATGATGTATTTTACATGCATATTTCTAAATTTGAGGAAGTTCTGATTATGTTTTATATATCTGTAAACATTTAATCAAAAATGATAAAATCATTATTTGATCTTGGGTTAAAAAATACAGAATAAAATATCTATTCTGATAGCACTAAACTTCTAGTTGTTTTTCTCATTACTCTCCTAGGGAAAAATCAGGATACACACACACACACAACCATACACGCACATATACATTACATTTATACGTATGTATGTACATATATACAAACATATATGTATGCATGTATATTAATGCATATATGCAAGTGACAGGGAATACACATCAATTAATTAATTTACTTTTCAATTATTTTCAGTAAGTGCCCGTCTCTATCTTACAAGGAAAAGATATTTACTTGAGGGATTATGAATTTTCAAGGTATTAAATGTTCTCACTGGGACCCCTACCACTGTTTGTTATGCAGTGCTGGTTGTTAGGATCATAAATCTGGGCATATAATATTAAGGACAGGGTTGGAGCTGTCTGATTTGAAGCATATAAAGTCTTAACTGCCACAGATAATGTCAACCCAAATTATTATTTCCATTTCAACACAGATTATAGGACAGAAAGACATAAATGGAAATTAAAAAATAAATTCACCACATATTTCAGAAAGTACCTTTTCATGTGGAGAATAATAAATGCTTAGAAGAGCCTGCAGGCAAAGTTGTTGAGGCAAAAAGCAGGAATGTCATTCAAGAAACAATTAGATGCCATCCTTGGGGAAATGGAGTACTAAAGGATATGCCTTGATGGACCAAATGACCTTTATTCTCTCTCCAAAAATCTCTCATGTTCTTATAATTCTAATCAAGAAATATTTCAGCAATTTGGCCTCCAGCAATGTCAATTCTTACTTGAATTATTCACCTCACCAGTTCACTGCTGAGGAAGAACCTTTCTCATAGTGCTACAAAGATTGCATATTGACCAGATGTAATTCCCAACATTGTTGTTCATAGGCATTTTATTCACAAAGATGCCTTAGATTTGATACTAGAAAGTGCTTGATTACAGAAAAAGTCTCTTTTAAATCCAATGTGATTGCACACAGGCCCAAACTGGAGAAGGGGGGCTTAACTAACTTCATTAATTATGGAGGGAATGAGGAGTTTTAAAAATATTTTCTTGGCAAAAGTTATTTCAAAATATAGTTGATTCTTGAAGGATGCGGCATATATAAATCTGTTTCTCAATTACTTCGGGTATGTTAATGGACTGTCTCTAGCTATTGACTTTATTTCAATAGAATACTATAGAAATAAAAATTAAAAAAATAGGGACCTAAAAGGAGGTTAATTACAGTCGATCTAAAATCACGAGCATTCAGTAATTACACACTTCTAAAAGCTAGCAATGGATACTGAATACATGTAATACACAAAGTTGATGTGATGCATTTGAGTAAAGTTGGGGAAATCAGCTATCTACAGTCTTCTAATTTTCAATAGATTTAGCTGAATACAGAATTCTTGAGAATCCGGGGATATTGTGAAAGCTACTTTCCCCCTATTATGTTCTTAAAGTGATACTCAGTGAAAGAAAAAGAACATGTTTCTATCTGTCATCTAAATGGACTCCTAGAGCTCCCTCCGTGTATCACAAATTGGAACTCAGTGGTGAACTGAGTGTTGAGAGCGTATTTTCAAAAGCTAACTGAAGGTCACATAAATTGGACAGTTCAAAGCTAAAGAAACTAGAGGCTTGAAAAATGCCAGTATATTTAAGTGTTTTTAAAACAAATAAATATTTTATGAATTGTTGCCAAAGATAAAAGTTATATCAATTATATTAAAAAGGATATATGTTCATTATAGCACAAATTGTTTTCATAATAGATTAAATCTATTAATAATTTATAATTGATACTTTTATGAAGTACTGTAACAAAGAATTATACTAATAAAGTAAATGATAAAATTTATAAAAGTCTGTGCTAAAGAGAAAATAGTTGAAAATATTATTTTAAATAATATGTTCTGTGGACTAGGTCTTATAACCTTTTAAATTATGCAACCATAGCTAAAATAAGAGTTCAAACTGAACATTCAATTGATGGAAAGATTATCTTCCAACTAGAAAGTGAATTTTTAACAGTATTGAATATATAGAAAATAATCGTATGACATAAATTATAAACAAGGACAAAAAGCAAATAATTAATTCAAGTGACTCTTAAACCACCCATAATCAAATGAGAACTGCCGTATCAAAAGTAGCAGTTAATTACTACTCTGTTGCCTGTAATAATTATATCAATTAGGCTATTATTTTATTCAGTTATGTGACTTTTAAAAATCTTTATAAAATGAAATCTTATTAAAATTAATTAATTCAACAGCCTGTAGAACTGCCTTTTTCTTGCTTACTTGCATTAAAAATGGCTTTTGTCACCTATACTACAATTAAAAAAATGGCATTTGGCCTTTTTTATGGTAGACAGCTGGAAGTTATTCAGAGGTTTTCCTTGTGAACAATGTATATGATCACTCTAGATAATCAATCCAGTCTTTGTCGAACAACATTCTATGATTGTAATATAATAAGACCAATTGTGTGCTACTCTGCTATGATAATTAATATCATACTTGTTTAGACTGATACTTTCTGCTTAGTACAGAATATGGTATGTTGTCACAGCTAATTCACCAGGTAAAATTCTACCCAAGCAATGATCAATATTTCACTTAGAATTAAATGCAATTTCATTAAGATGCAGTTTTTCTTTAATATTAACTTAGTAATTTTGATGCTTTTAGAACAACTCCAACACCTATAAAAGCTAATAAGCTTAGAAGTTAAATAAGAACAAAATCTATCTTTCTGTAAGGGATTAACACAAATTATAAATTTTAAAATTATGAAAAAATATTATTTTATTCCATTTTATGAATAAAGCAGGGGTGACAGTGGACCCAAAATTATAAAATTTGGAAATTAAAAAGATTTGTTTTCAACACAACATCATGCAAGTTGGCAAGTGAAAACTTTAGACAAGATAATTAATTCTAGAAAGAACAAAAATACTTGACATTGTTGAAAAGTGAATTGTATGTTCTGTTTCTATTTAAGGAGGTCTAGGTAAATTGGACTGATAGACTCCCACTGAGAAGAATTAGAAAAAACCTGGCAAACTATTAAAAAAACTTTTTGACAGCATCAGAGAAATTATAGTGAAGAATGACAGATGGAGTCAATACTTAAGAGTAAAGAAAAGAGAGAAGACTTATCCCCCAGAATGCTTCTACTTAAAGTGGGATACATGGATCTGCTGATAGTCCTTGAACTGCTTGTTCCAGTCAGTGACAACGGAGGGACACACTTCGCTAAAAAAGATCTAAATGGACGATAATCACATGAAAAGATGCTTTACTTTCTTCGTCTTCAGACAAATGCTAATTAAAACTATAATGAGGAGCCCTCATATACTGCTGGTGGGAATGTAAATTGGTTATAGAAATTTTGGTAAACTTTCTTACAGTATCTCAAAGAATTGAATTTATGCTAACTTTTGATGCAACAACTCTACTCCTTGGCATATGCCTGCCAGAAATGAGTATATACTTCCTAAGAAACTTATACAATAATGTAAAAGCATTATTTATAATACTGTTATAATACCCAAATCTTCTTCAACAGTAGACATATTCATAAATGGTATACATATAATGAATATCTTACAGCAATATAAAATAACAAATTAATATACCTGAATAACATGGATGAGTCTCATAGCACATTAAATTGATGAAATAAGTCAGATGTAAGTAATATTGACTGTATATTTCATATATATAAACTAAACAACTTGTCGAACTCTCTATAACGTTAATGCCATGTAGTGGTTTACCTTAGGTGAGGAGGGAGGGAGTAGTGACTATGAATGAGGATTATGGTTTGCTAAGGATGTTGAGTATCGTGATCTGCAGAGCACTTATCCTGAATGTTCACTTGTGCCTTGTCCTTCCTTCCTTCCTTTTTTTTTGTAATACTTCAATAAAATGTGCTTCAGGGTTAGGAACTCTGCCCTTAGAGTCATGTTACCTGGTTGCAGATTTTGTTGAGAGAATAAAGTGATGGGCCAAACGCTAATTCCAGTACATCTAACAAATATCCAAATACATTTCTTTGCTAACATCCTAAGTTTGCCAACAAATTAGAAATGCACAGCTTCTGAGTCAACCTATGAATACAGTAACTATATTCTAAAATAAATGGTTTGTGCAGCTAATCCTTAGGTATCATTAAAGTTTCCTAGGATGTCTTCTCTGTTGATTGGGGGAAGATGGAGGAGACAAGCATCAACCAAAAGAACACATACAGAAACAAAACATAATGAATTACAAAAAAGATGTAAGTCATAAAGGAAAGACATATCAGGGTGATTTAAAATTTAAAACTATTACCTTGAAATCACCAGTACAAAAACAATGTAATTTGTGGAGTTTTATGAAATTGTTCATAAATATTTTATTATTTTTGATGCTAGTGGTGGCTGGCAACTAGACATGCATACATCACAATGAACTGTGACACTTTTTCTAAAATCCATACACTGGGCCCAAGTCTATCATACATAAATAATGTATAATGAGACCCAGGGGTTAAACTCAAGCATTTCTAACTTTAAAAGCTCCAAAGGTAATTGTGATATGAACAACAGGTTAAGAACATTAGTTTAGGGTATAATATCAGTGCAACACCAAAATTTGTTTATCTCAGTCATACATGTTAATAATTCAAGTAACCGGTTATTTGACTTAGTTAACAGGTCTCCACATGGGATGGGCAGATTCTAGGGTGGCCCCCAGCGATTTTCAATTCCGATTACTTACTTCTAAACAATAAAATAAGACAAAGCTAATAGAATGACACTTGCATGATTGTGTTACATTATGACTACTGCTAACAGACTTGCTCCCGACTCACATTGCTGGTTTGATGAAGTTAAGCGCAAATGCGGGGAAGCCCTCATGACAAGGAAATGAGGGCAGCAATTACAAACTGCAGATGATTGCTAGGAACTATAGGTGGCCTCTAGGAATGAGGGCAGGCTCCCTTTTTTTTTCAGTAAAATAATTGAAGGTCTTAGGCCTACAACCACAAGGAAATGAATTCTGCCAACAATCTGTGTGACATCTTCCCTAGATAAGACTCCAAATCAGAAGCCAGTTTTTAATTTTGATAAAGTTGCATTTTTAAATGTTGTCTCTTATGAATTATACATCTGGTGTGATGTGTAAGAACTCTTTGCCTAATTAAAGACCACACAAAATTTTCCTGCATTTTCTCTACTAGTTTTAATAATTTGAGATTTTATATATAGGTCTGTCATTCATTTTGACATTATTTTTGTTTGTTTTTGTTTTTGTTTTCTTTCAAGGTGTGAGGTAAGGATCTAAGTTCATTTCATTTATATGAAATGCATGTATGTTTTTGGATAGCCAGTTATGCTAGCATAGTTTGTTGAAAGCTGACCCCTTTTCACTGAATTCTTTAGCACTTTTTATCCCAAATAAGTTGACCATAAATTTGCTTGTGTTTTCCTGGACTTTCTATTCTTTTCCATTGATTTATATGTTTATCCTTATTACAATATTACACTTTATTAGTAAGATTTAATTTAGTTTGCAGTAAATTTTGAATTCAGATAGTCCTTCAGATTTGTACTTATTTTTTAAATATTATTATAGCTATCCTTTGCTTTTCTAAATAAATGTTATGATCAGCTTGCTAATTTATGAAATAAGAATTTTGATAGGAATTTCATTGAATTTGTAGATCAGTTTGGGAAAAAATGCCATTGATAACAATATTTATTGTTCCAATCAATGAGCATGAATATACCACTCCATTTATTTAGAGATACTTAATTTCACTCAGCCTGTTTTGTAGTTTTCAGTGTACCTGTCTTATACTTGTTTTGCTGAAATTGTTCATAAATATTTTATTATTTTTGATGCTATTGTGAATAAGACTGCTTTGTTAATTTCATGTTTGTATACTTTTTTTGCTAGTAGATAAAAATCCAATTGACATTTTACGTTAATCGTTTCTTGCAACCTTGCTAAAACTTCCCTGTAAGTTACAGTCATTTATTTGTAAATTCTTTTAAAATATCTACATAAAAGATTCCGTTGTTTGTGAAAAAAGACAATTTTTATTTCTTTTTCAATCTGTCTGTTTTTTCTTAACTTACTCCATTCTTGAATCTCCATTACAATGTTAAGTAGAAGTGCTGACATAATACCTCCTCCGTGCCACATATCCAATCTTAGAGGTAGGGGAAATAGTCGAAGTGTGCTGTTAATGGTAGTTTTTTTGTAGATGCCCTTTTCAGGTTGAGAAAATTACTTTATATTACTAGTTACAGAGGGTTTTTTAAAAAAATTGTGACTGTTTTAGATTTTAGCAAATGATTTTTCTACATCTATTGAGATAATCACCTGTTTTACCTTATCCTATTACTGTGAAGCATTTTTTACTTTATCCTATTACTTATCCTATTATTATGAAGCATTCTAAATGTTAAACTGACCTTGCATTTATGTGACTCATTCCATCTGATAATGGTGTATAGATCTTTATATATGTTGCTGTGCATTGTGATTTTCAAATTTGTAATAACTGTCGATTTTATTCCTATAGTTAACATATCCAAGTAATTTGAGATTTTTACTTTTAATTGCTGCATTAAGAGTGTTTGCAAGTCCTTATAAGCTGATAGCAAGTTCTCTGGATTGTGTCTAAAAGCAAAAAATCAAATGACCAAGAAAACAAACAAAAACTTTTTGGAGGACATAAGGAATGTGTCATTATAAAGTACATATAGCTGAAAGAGAAAAGAAAAAGATTTGAAAAAATACATCTCAATGCTGAGAGAAAATCATGGATCATTTTTGATAAATATAATTTAATATTTTATCCTATTTGTTCTAAATATATTATTTTATAGGTTCTAAATATATTATTTCGTTTAGGTTCTAAATATATTATTCTATAGCTCAATATTTTGCACAAATATTTTTATACAAAAATGAAACTTCTCTATTAAAAAATAATTACAATTGGTTCAAAATTATATATCTAATGAGAAGCTATCAAACAAGACTTATATGAACTATGTCAGACAAAAATAACACACATAAATAATACCAAAAAATTAAAATTTAAATGCAGGACAAAGATAAAGCAGGTACATGCCAGTATAAATAAAGCAAAGGCCTAATCTTAATCTTAAAACTAAAATTATTTTTAGGGTCTTATTACTGAGCAAAATTTTAGATTTAAGAATATTTTTGCTTACAAAATATTTTAGAAATACTCCTAAGACTTTTCAACTCCTCTTCATATCCTATCCATTCTCCACGATTCAAATATATAATAGTTCTGTCTTAAATTTCTGGACATGTTGAGCAAACTCCTATAGCATTAATCTACTACCTGATGGAAACTTTCTTACAGAGCATGTTTTTTCTTGGTCTTTGAATTTTTCTGCAGTTTTTTTGCAGACTTCCAGGAAAATTATCTTCCTTTCTAGCAAAAAGATGTGTGAATTGCATTCTAATCCATTTTATTTTAGTATTTTATCTATTTTAACTTCATCGTACTTTACAAACTAATACTACTTGAATTTATTATTATAAACCAAACTTAATAAATACACTGATGACCAATGACTATGGAGAAATTTCCACTGTGTAGTTTTTTTGCAAAATATTTCAGTAAAAAATAAAATTAACCATGAAAAAATGCCAAGATCCAACCATTTAAATTAGAAAACTTAGAATACACCATATTCTCAGAGGGTTACCCAGAAACTATAGTAATAAGAGGGAGAGAATGATTGATTGTTAAGGAATTACCTCACAAGAATGGGTGGGGAGGCTGGCAAGTCTAAAATCTGCAGCATAGGTGAGCATTTTCAAGACCCAGGAAATAAATTATATTGCAGTTCAAATCTGAAGGCAGTGGCTGGCAGAATTCCATCTTCCTCAAGGGAATTCTATCTTTTTCTTAATACCTCCAACTGAATGGACAAAGTCCATCCACATTAAGGAGGATAATCTGCTTTATTCAAAGTCTAGTCATTTGAACATTAATCTTTTTAAAAAATACCTTCATGGCAGCATCTAGACATATTTGACCAAATCTCTGGGTACTGTGGCCTAATCAAGTTGACACATAAAAGTAATTAGAACATCAACCTATATAAAATATAGAATTTTACAATGAACAATAAATAAATTCTAACATTAACATATCACCATGTTTGCTTTATCACATATTTATTAATCTAGTCATTCTTCTATTTATCGATTATCTTATTTTAGGAATAATTTCAATATGTTTTAGGAATAAACATATTTCCCCCTAAATTTTTCATCATGAATATTGTTAACTATATTACAATGTTTGCTTACAGTTGTAGAGTTGAGGCAAAATTTATATAAAATGTAAAATATTGAACATACAGTTACTGAGCTGTTACAAGTGTGTACATCTGTGTGCACACAAATTATACAGAGATATAGAACATTTCCATTACATCCTAAGTTCCCTCTTTCTCTCTACCAGTCATTCCTTACCCCTACTATAAACTGCAGAGTTCAATGACTCTAGATATTTTTTTCCATAGTGGATTAGTTTTTTTTTTTTTTTCTCTCTTTTGGAACTTCATAAATATGGCACTATATAGTGTATAATTATTTGTATAAGGTTCTTCCACTCAACTGTTTTGAGATTCATTTATGTTTTTTTTTCCTGTATCAATAGGTTTTTAAAAATTGGTGAATAGTACTGTATTACAGAAATATGCCTCGCTTCATTTATCAATTCACCTATTGATGGATACCTGTGTTGTTTCCAGTTTTTAGGTATTATGAATTAAGTTGTTATAAATATGCCCTGTGTGGACATGTCTTTTCATTTATATAGGGTGAATACTTAGGAGTGGAATTTATAAGTCATATGTTAGGTATGTGCTTAGTTTTAATAAGAAACTGGCAAAGAATTTTCCGAAGCAGTTGTGCTATCTTAGGCTCCCAATACAATGTATAGGATTTTTGGTTGCTCCATAGCTTCAAAATGTTTGCAGTCGATAGTTAACATCAAAGAACAGTAACATATAATACATACACTTAAAATACATATAATATATAAATATATATAATATGTATACTAATATAAAAAAGGAGGAGTTTCTGAATAAGTTAGAAAAAGAGATTTAGAAAACTGAAGTGAAATGTGTATGGAAAATGACCTGGAAATTCAACCATAAAGGATTATGAATGGCTAATAAAAACATGAAAGTATGTTTCAAGTTATTAATACAAGAACTTTACACTGAAACATTAAAAAGATAGGGTCTTTTGGCTATTAAACTGACAATAATTAAAAAGCAGAATATTCTGTCTTAGAATTTTCGATGGACAGATATTCAATATATAGCTTGCAGAATGAAAAAATTGTAAAAAATTTTCTGGAGGGCAATATGCTGTATTTGTTTACATTTTAAGAATACATTTGCCTTGGCACACCTGGGTGGCTCAGTTGGCTAAGCAACTCTTGGTTTTGGCTCAGGTTATTATCTCAGGGCTGTGAGATCAAGCCCACATTGGGCTTCAAGCTGGGCGTGGAGCTGCTTAAGATTCTCTCTCCCTTTCCCTCAGCCTGAAGTGCTCTCACTCTCTCTCTCTCTCTCTCAAAAAAAAAAAAAAAATACACTTGCCTTTTAAGTTTGTAATTCCAAAGCTAGGATAGAATACTAAATAAATTATCAAAGAATCTGCAAGACTAAATATGAAAGGTAGTTCTTTAAAGTATTATTTGTGATAGTAAATAATTTAAAACAACGTAAATGTATTATACAAATCTGTTTGATTAGGGGTTTTTTTGTTTGTAATTATTACCATTAAAAACTGCGTGGTAGGGGCGCCTGGGTGGTGCAGTCGTTAAAACGTCTGCCTTCGGCTCAGGGCGTGATCCTGGCATTCTGGGATCGAGCCCCACATTAGGCTCCTCTGCTAGGAGCCTGCTTCTTCCTATCCCACTCCCCCTGCTTGTGTTCCCTCTCTCGCTGGCTGTCTCTGTCAAATAAATAAATAAAATCTTAAAAAAAAAAAAAAAAACCAACTGTGTGGTAAAAGATGTAAATGGTTATGGGAAGTATTTAATTATATATGGTTGTAGAAAGCAGGGATTAATGTAGTGATAAGTTGTTATAAGGACTTAATGTCCTTTCTGTTTTGCTTGAATATGTACTCGCTGTATTTCTTTATTAAAAATCTGAGACTTGTATCTTATTATTATTATATGTAATAGGAAGGAAGACAAACTTACATTGACTATTTTTTGTCTGTTTTAATTTCACCATTAGTATGTGTAGTGTCCTGTAAAATGTGGATATTAGTTAAGAGAAATTATGAATATGTAGCTTAAAAAAACATTTCTATAGTTTTTTTGATGCCAAAGAAATGTACTGAATTTTTCCACTAAATTCAAAGAGTTTATCTGCTTTTATTTTAAACCAGTGACAGGCCATTAACAAAGAGAAATCCATTCTAGAGGATTGGAAATCCTTAAAATCCTTTAAAAAGACGTGAAGAAGTAAGAACTATGACATTTGCTCTAATTCATTTTAGTAAAGTTTAAATCTAGTCAAGTCATATTTTTTCTGTATTTCAGCTTTAAAGATAAAATCTTTGGATTTTTTTTTATATTATGTTTATTTTGGCAGTCAAATTACCCATTAAGAAGAATTAACCATGGAGGGGCACCCGGGTGGCTCAGTTGGTTAAGTGTCTGACTTCATTCGGGTCATGTTTCCAGGGTCCTAGGATCAAGACCCACATCGAGTCCCCTGGGTGCCCTTCTCAGCAGGGAGTCTGCTTCTCCTTCTCCCTCTGTCTGCTGTTCCCTCTGCTTGTGCTCTCTCTCTCAAATAAATAAATAAAATATTTTAAATAAAATCTTTAAAAAAATTAACTATGGAAAATGCTATGCTTATTTATGTTTTTGTGCATTTTTTTCTAGAGAAATCATGAATCAAAAAGTTTTAAAAAGCACTTTGCTGTATCTAAAAATATAACTCTTCTTAATTTTTAATTTATTAATGGATTTACAAAGGAGAGATATGGAAACATAGCTATCTCCCTCTCATGATAAAATCATGAACAAATTATTAAAATCACTCAAAAGATCATACTTTAATGTTCAACAATGTTTCATTTTTCACTGACCAATCTACTAGGAATATTTTGTACACAGGGGAAGGCAGATGGCCCCTTGTTACATCCATTTGTGTCAAGCACATTAGCATCCAGTATCTAAAGAGATAAATCGCTACAAGGTATATTTTTAAGATTGAAAGGAGCCTTAGCCCCCATGGGGCCCCATGAAAAAATGTTCCTAAGAAGAAGCAGTGTAATCCTTCATAGACCAACCTAAAAAACAAACAAAAAAACTAAAAACAAACAAAAACAAACAAAACCCAACAACAACAAAAATCACAAAAAAAGCTAACATTTAGTCCTTAATATTTTCTTCTATCCTTTAATTTTTTACAGTGTTTTTAGAAGACAGAATTTTAATTTCATTTCAAAAATCTTTTTCTTTCCCTTTTTCAGCACCCTACCCTTCACCGGGGCTATACTGACGAATTCTACATGGTCCCTAATAGGTCACCAGAGGAACTGAGCCCTGAGTGATCACTTGCAGGGCTAGCTCAAATGAAACACACACTCCAGTCTGTTCACTGTCTCACTCCCTCTAGTTCTTCACTTTATTTCCTGAAGACACCTCCAATAAAATACCTGCTCTTACACCCTTGTCTTAACCTCTGTTTTTGGAATAACCCATTTAAGATAAGAAGACTGGTTTTTGCAATGACTTTTCAGTATTTTTAAGATATTCAAATGGAAATACAACATAGGCCATTCAGTAACTTCTGAAACAAGGCATGAATTAAATCCTTCCTAGACAGAGAAAAACACTGCACAGAGAAAATAGCCCAGCACCTGGCTTTCATGAAATAAGATGTATCAAGGTAAATAGGGGAGAAAGAGCTGGTAGGAGGCACAGAGAATGGCTAAGGAAATTTATAGAGTAATTACAAATGAGGAGGAAAATTTAGCAAAGCAAAGCAGGAAACCTTTTTGCATTCTCAGTGGTTAAATAAGATAATGACTAAAATATATATTGTATTTAAGACACATGAAAGTTACTTTTACTAGAATGATGAGCAGAAGCCACACAGAGTTGTTTGGTGGAAGATGAAAACAGTGGAGACCTATCTTCAGAAGAATCTATTTGTTGATAGTTTGATCTTGGAATATTTCAGGTATTTAGCTATAATTAGTTTAATAAGATTGGCACAGGACTGAATAAACTAATCCATGTAAGCACTTAAAACATCACTTATATGGAGTAAACACTCAGTTAATATTAACTATTTTATTAAGTGCTTATTACATATATAACTCTATAATAACAATATTATAACATCATTTCTTTTAAACCACTCTTTCAGCTACTGAGTTTAGTGAGGTTTAGAGACTAAATAATTTGTTGATGAGCCTAGGACAAGAAGGAAGGAAAGAAAGAAAGAAAGAAAGAAAGAAAGAAAGAAAGAAAGAAAGAAAGAGAGAGAGAGAGAAAGAGAGAAAGAAAGAGAGAAAGAAAGAAAAGGAAAGAAAAGAAAGAAAATAAATGAGGAAAAGAAAGAGAGAAAGAGAGAGAGAGAGAGAGGGAGGAAGGAAGAAATGTACATTAATTTTAAAAAGCTTCTTACCTTGAATACTGCAGATTTTGTTGCCTAGAAGGCAAAATGGTTTTTCTCTCCCTTTCCTTTGGGCCAATTATGGGTTTTATTAATACACAGGAACTTAGGGGATTTTTGTGGGCAAGGGTATAAAAACCACACAAATATTCTCCAAATTTATTTGTTCATGTGGCATTCAGCCTTTCTTCTCTCTGAAAACAAATAATCGGGAAATTAGTTATGCGTCTTCTCCATTCTTTTATTTAAAAAATATTTG
>NW_024426552.1:34633715-34669730 GCF_017311325.1 Ursus maritimus
GAAAGAGTCAAAATTTGTCAGGATTACTTTTATAAGAGAAGAAAAGACACAGTGATGGAGGCTATCAGAGAATGGAAAATAGATTTTCATTCTTAGTGGAACAGAATGTTGAAGGAGGGAAAGAACAAAGAAATTATCTTATCTCAGGGCATCTGGGTGGCTCAGTCAGTTAAGCACCTGCCTTTGGATCAGGATCTCAGGGTCCTGGGATGGAGCCCAGCTGTCAGGCTCCCTGCTCAATGGGGAGTCTGCTTTCCCTCTCACTCTGTCCCTCCCCCCTGCTTCTGCACTTTCTCTCAAATAAATAAATAAAATCTTAGGGAAAAAAATATCTTTTTAAAAAAAATTTTATTTATTTGAGAGAGAGAGAGAGTACAAGCAGGGGGAATGGTGGAAGAGAGAGAGGGAAAGGCAGGCTCCCTGCTGAGCAAGGAGCCCAATGCAGGGCTCAATCCTACAACCCAGGACTGCTCCATCCCAGGACCATGGGATCATGACCTGAGCCAAAGGTAGACTCTTAACCAACTGAGCCACCCAGGTGCCCCCCCCCCAAAAAAATTATTTTATCTCTACATGCTTATCTGATATGCTTCCTGTTCAATTTGTTAGGTTTGGCTCTTTCTTCCCCTCTTTTCACACCTTTCTCCACCTCCATACATCCGTCTCCTATTCAACTCCAAATATCCTAACCTTCTTCAACATCAGTAATCGGAGACACCATTGACAGGACAGATCCCACGATGGGAATATTGTTTCATTTCAGTTCCACAATCCTCCTGCAAAGTGAGGTGGAATTCCTAGTTTTATAGATGGGTCAATGATAGCTAGATCAATAGTTAAGTAAATTATACATAAATAGAAGAGCTAGCAGTTAAATTAAATATTTCTTTCTCCCCCCAAACCTTATTTTTCTAAAATACTAGATTATATGATTTTCTACTAGTTTAATGTTTTCAACATTATTATTTGAAAATAACAGTGAATCAGACACATTTGGGGAAACATAACTCAAGCTGAGGCTAACGTGCCTTAATTTGCTTTCCAACGGTAGGGAAAACCTTAACCCAGAGAAATGGGCATTGGATTGTTAGAATTTACTTTGGCAGGCATACCAGGGAGAAATTATGGTGACTCAGTCTTCCAACCAGAAGTCTAGCTTTGCTCTAGAAATTGTGATTATCCACAGTGGACCATGGTCTCAACTCATAAGGAAGCTTTTATTAGAAAGATACAGACGTAGTGAAGAGAAGGGCCATATGCACCCCAATGTTCATAGCAGCATTGTTCACAATAGCTAAATCGTGGAAGGAACCGAGATGCCCTTCAACAGATGACTGGATTAAGAAGTTGTGGTCCATATATACAATGGAATATTACTCAGCTATCAGAAAGAACGAGTTCTCAACATTTGCTGCAACATGGACGGCACTGGAGGAGATAATGCTAAGTGAAATAAGTCAAGCAGAGAAAGACAATTATCATATGATTTCTCTCATCTATGGAACATAAGAACTAGGAAGATCGGTAGGGGAAGAAAGGGATAAAGAAAGGGGGGTAATCAGAAGGGGGAATGAAGCATGAGAGACTATGGACTCTGAGAAACAAACTGAGGGCTTCAGAGGGGAGTGGGGGTGGGGGAATGGGAGAGGATGGTGATGGGTAGTAAGGAGGGCACGTATTGCATGGTGCACTGGGTGTTATACGCAACTAATGAATCATCGAACTTTACATCAGAAACCAGGGATGTACTGTATGGTGACTAACATAATATAATAAAAAAGAAACATTAAAAAAAAAAAGAAAGCAGTGGTTCACATGTCCATAGGGTAGGTTTTGAAACAAAAATTGAAAGTGCAGATAAAATAGATGGTGAGACTGTTTCTTATATAGTGCTGTGTGCACCTACTTTCAGTTATTGCTCTATAGAGTATTTCCTGTGTCTAGTGTAGTATTTGAATAAGGGTCATATCTAACCAAAGTAAGAGATTAATAAACATCCATATAAACATAGAAAAATTCTGTTTTCTACCCTAGTTACATATTTAAAATTCAATACATTTTTAGGGTTAAAGACTACACAGAAAACTGTTAATTTTAATTGAAATTATTTCTAAGAAGTAGTATTTACTTACATTGAAATTCACATTAAAAGTCCAAGTCATCTAACTCCAAGATGCAGAGTAATTTATTGAATTTAGGATTCTCTGCTCATGACTCTTTCAATACCCTGCAACTACACTTATTTTAATATTTCTCTCATCTTTTACCTTTTCTTATATAAGCCTTTTTTTCATTTCCTATGGTAATGTTCTAAATTCAAATCTGAAAATCATGTGATCCAAAACACTACACTAATAAAAAGAATTTGATTTTAGTTATACAGTGCATATATTCTCTGATTGTCAAAGTAGTTTTCACTGCTAGCTATAATCATTTATAAAGCAGACTATTCAAATGGAGAAGTGAGAAAATTATATTCATAACTAATATACGGCATCTTTTGGGTAACCTAACAAGACTTTTTTAATTGGGAAATTGACAGAATCTTAAACATATTTAAATAATTTGCAAAGATTCTCTTAGCTTAAAAAATGAGAATATGCAAAAATATGAACAGGCAGTTTTTCAATGAATAATAAATAGATAGATGTTTGCAAATAAACAGGATCAACAGGAGTGAGCCTAAAATGCAGAGTTTCATATGCAGAGAGATTTCCCAGGAGAAACTAAGATAACAATCCAATTAAGCTATTACTATATGGAAATGAGAAACTGCAATTTAAGTTACCATAATAAGGAAAAAATCCAAAAGCAAAATAATATATTTCTTGTTTTATTTCAAAGAAGTCAAATGATAAGTTGTCAAAGGAGTAGGTAAGTTTCAGGTGATCGGGAGCTAAAGGGAATCAATTTATAAAATATATTTAATGATGAATGGCTTTTGAGTGTTAGCAGAAAGCCATATCATCACTTCACAATTAAAAATTCATTAGAACTTGGGAGACCAGGATAACATTTAGTAAATAGAAGCAGCATGTGAGAAATTTGAATGAGTATAGGGGCTTAATAGAATAATCAGTGCTCAAACTAGTTTACCTCTAAATAACAATTTATAAATATTCATAGTCTTAAGACTAAAGGATAAAATTAGGAATCTTGCTCCAAATATTATTAGCATTATACCATTTATTTCAATGATGTGTCATAGTATTAGTTAAAACTAAATTGTTTAAAGTCAAGAGAATATTCAAGTTCAAATGCTATACTTAAGTTGAATATTCAACTTAAAATTTAAGTTCTACCACATGTAAATAGACTTTTCCAGTGTCTCTTAACTACTTATCTATGAATTATGGCACTTATGTATACTTAGGCAGTATCCAATTAAAGACTAGATGATTGTTAAAAAAATTTCTGCAACTCTTAGAAATTGAACAATAGTCTTTTGAACATACCAAAGAATTTTAAAATGTTGAATACATTTTGCAAGCAAGAACAAATAATCTCAGTGAAGAGAATGACACATTCAAAACAAACATTTTATCCCTCTTGTTTTAATAACTTGAGATGAAGAACTGGAGGCATGCATGGCAAATATAGATCTCACCCATGATTTCATGGTTTGCACAGAATGTTCAAAAACATTTGAATTTGTTTGTATTTAACTCCTGAGACACTTGACATAGAAACTGAATTGATATTCTCTCTCAAAAAATAAGAAGATTTGTCCACACTGACCCACATTTCACAGGACAATATGTCATACTTGAGTTCAGGTTACCTCTTTTCCATAGAACAAAGGTTCGATTGTTGACCTACTAGCTACTTTAATTTACCCTGTATTCCTGGACCTCTTTTTATTTAAGACACATAGTTAGGTTTTTAACAAGTACACACATTAGATTCTTTAAATATTCAAAAGTTATGTTTAACATATTGCCAAAGGACTGAAGAAAGAGCCACATGCTAGAATCAAGTGACGTCAATTACGTACATCATGTAATAAAGGCATAGCATTTTCATAAGTTTTTAGGTATTATTTTACTGAAGAAACAGTGGAATATAATCTTTGAAGTTTTTGTCTTTGTCTCAGAGGACACCTGTGTGTGACTTTACAAAAGTTTTAAGCCATAATGTTCCTGGTTTTAATAATAACTTTTATCACAAAAAGTACTATTACACGCTCATAAAAGAAACAACTCTCAAGTGTATGCTTTTTAATGACGACTTTTGCAATCTTTTGAACAGTTATCTGGCAATTCATTCCAATTTTTATGTTCACTTTTTTGTTTATATGAATTTTATTATTCTTTTGAAATGGGTTAATTTATTGGGGGTGGTGAGCATTCTCCAAAGTTTTCCTTTTGTTCTTTTATTTTTGCATCATGTATTATTGTCTCCCAGAAAAGCAAGCAGTGTTCCCATTACTCACTAAAATAGTTTACAAATATACATACTTTAACAAATTCTAAGCACCAGTAGTGTTGTAACATGACTTTAGCTCCAAAGCAGTTGTGTTGATTATCAAACTTAATTCCCTCCAGCCACTACACCAAATAGGTTATTCACTGTGAGGCACTTTTCTGGGAGTGAGATCCACAGCACTTCTTAGCTACCAGAGCTACATTAGCTTAATCCTGAGGACAGAAAAACAAAAATATCCCCTCCGTTAAGTATTACTCTAGAAGGAAAGTCTCAATGGATTAAAAAAAAATGCAGCCTAAAGAAAATGTGATTAAAGTAGCATAAACAAGTGTTCACTGGTAAATTTTCAAAAAAAAAAAAAAGTAGTTTACTCATCCTAAAAAACAAAACTCAAAATCAACATAATAGCACACCAATGATAATGATACTAACTGGCAATTACTTGAACCCTGCTCACTTTTGTGATAAAGTGTTTTGTTGTTGTTAATAAGATCTAAACAGGCAAATTAAATATTTGAACAGTTTCTTCCAGACTTCATACAGATTCTGTATTTCATCTGTTAATTCACTCTTTCTATTTGAAGCATTAGGGACTTGAGAACCAAAACACCACCTGTGGTTCTATTTTATTCCTAACACATCCCTCACTGACGTTTTAAAGACTGCATCAAAGGGAGGCTCTTAAGGTGAATGTCCTCATTGTCATTCCAGAAAAATAATATGGTATTATCTCCTAGTGATGTGGTTCACATCTTTAATAATGCTAAACCCAACTTATTCCTTTATTTTTTTCGACGTCTTAAATGCTTAGCAGGGAGATAGAGTAGGAACCTCATATCTGATTGGCATATTTTCTGTTTTGCTCAAGAAATGCAATTTAATTAACCATGGGCATTCTTCATTTATGCTTTACATTACATCCAGCTATCTTGCTGAATATTTTCAAGTGTAATCATAATCTCTTAGATAATTATTAGTGGGTATTTTCTTCAAAATAAAATAAGCTTATCTTTTAGTTAAATACTTACGAAATGCTGGGGACTTAAAAAGTGCCCCTTATAACACAAAAGCCAACTTATTCTACATTCAGAAAATATTAACATTAATAAAGTATCTTAATTATCTATAAATATTGCATCTAAAAATAATAACAATGTAAATTCCATGTCATATTTAGATTTTCTCTAAATTAAGACTGTGTCAAAAGCTGGCTTGAAGGAAAATAAAAACTTGAATTTTTTGTAACTTTAGGTAGAGTAACACAAATATTTTTCACATTAACATGCATGTAAACAGAGTCCAAGCTAGAGCTTTAAAATAAGTGCATTCATTATTATTAACCAGTGAACTTTCAGTTACTCAGTAAAGTGCCTAAATGTTACACTTCTCTTAAAAAAATCATTATTAGGAATTTTCTGTCTGGCTTTCAGTGCATTCATTATTATTAACCAGCGAACTTTCAGTTACTCAGTAAAGTGCCTAAATGTTACACTTCCCTTAAAAAAATCATTATTAGGAATTTTCTGTCTGGCTTTCAGTTCAACACAAGATACAGTGAGTTGTTAATAAAAGAATTGGCATAGAAATTAAGAATCATATTTACATGTCCTAAAGTCATACATTTATTATTTTAACAATTTATTGTGTGGGTAACAGAAATCTCACAAGGTTAGAGTTGTGAATCATTGTAAGAATATAAAAACCAAATATTTGAATGTCAGAAGCATAAAAAACTTAAAGATATTAACATAAATGTGAAAATATTAGAAGGCAATTAGAAGGCAATCCAGTATGTTAAATATCTCCAGTATTACTTTCAGAATTAGTTATACTTCCCATTTCAAAGATGTGCTTTCTTAACAGAACCCGACATTTTATGTTTTTTTAAACTAAAATCTTAAGAGATTGAAAAATTTTCCTTAGAAATAAAAGAAACATAGGGAGCCTGTAAGGGAAAAAATCTCAAAAAGTTACCCTTTTCACTATAGCAGAAATATCTTTATTTTAAGAGCCCTTGAAAATTTTCATCTGAATATTAAATACATATTTTTTTCTAAAAAAAGATGTCATTGATTTTATTTATTTTTATTTCTTTTTCATGGTCACAGATTATATTTTTAATTTTTAAAAAATCCTGCCATTTTATTTTATTACTTTTTAAATTTTTATCCAGGTAGTTAACAAACAACATAACATTAGCTTCAGGTATACAATATAGTGATTCAGTACTTCCGTACAACACTGGGTGCTCATCATAAGTGCACTCCTTAATTCCCATCACCTACTTAACCTATTCCCCCACTCCCTTTCCCTCTGGTAACCATCAGTTTGTTCTTTATAGTTAAGAATCTGTTTCTTGGTTTGCCTCTCTCTTTTTTTCCCCCTTTGCTCCTTTATTTTGTTTTTTAAATTCCACGTATGAGTGAAATCATATGGTATTTGTCTTTGTCTTTCTCTCACTGATCTATTTTGCTCAGCCTAATAGTCTAGCTCCATACACATCATTGCAAATTTCATTCTTTTTTATGGCCCAGTAATATTCCATTATATATATATATATATATATATATATATATATATACACATATATGTGCACTCACACCACCTTTTCCTTATCCAGTCATCAGTCGATGGACACTTGGCTGCTTCCACAGTTTGGCTATTGCAGATAATGCCACTATAAATATTGGGGTGCATGTATCCGTTTGTATTAGTAATTTTGTATTCTTTAGGTAAATATCTAGTACTGCAATTGTTGAATAGTAGGGCAGTTTTATTTTTAATTTTTTGAGGAACCTCCACACTATTTTCCAGAGTGGTTGCACCAATTTGCATTCCTACCAACAGTACAAGAGTGTTCTCCATTCTCCACATCCTTGCCAAGACCTGTTATTTCTTGTGTTGTTGATTTTTGCCATTCTGAGTGGTATGAGGTGATATACCATTGTAGTTTTGATTTGTATTTTTCTTTTTTTTTTAAGATTTTATTTATTTATTTGACAGAGAGAGAGACAGCCAGCGAGAGAAGGAACACAAGCAGGGGGAGTGGGAGAGGAAGAAGCAGGCTCCCAGCAGAGGAGCTCGATGTGGGGCTCGATCCCAGAACACCGGGATCACACCCTGAGCCGAAGGCAGATGCTTAATGACTGAGCCACCCAGGAGCCCCTGATTTGTATTTTTCCTGATGATGAATGATGTTGAGCAGCTTTTCACATGTCTATTGGCCATCTGAATCTTTTTTGGAAAATGTCTATTCATGTCTTCTGCCCATTTTTTAATTGGATTACTCTTTTTTTTGGGGGGGTGTTGAGTTTTAGAACTTCTTTATATATTTTGGATACTAATCCTTTACCAGATATGTCATTTGCAAATATCTCCCCCCATTCTGTAGGTTGCCTTTTAGTTTTGTTGATTGTTGCCTTCACTGTGAAGAAGCTTTTTATTTTGATAAAGTCCCAATAGTTCATTTTTGATTTTGTTTCTCTTGCCTTGGGAGACATATCTAGAAAGAAGTTGCTATGACTAATGTCAAAGAGGTTACTGCCTGTGTTCTCCTCTAGCATTTTTATGATTTCAAGTCTCACGTTTAGGTCTTTTATCCATTTTGAATGTATTTTTGTGTTTGGTGTAAGAAAGTGGTCCAGTTTTATTCTCCTGCATGTTGCTGACCAGTTTTCCTACACCATTTATTGAAGAGACTGTCATTTTCACATTGCATATTCTTTTCTGCTTTGTTGAAGATTAATTGACCATATAGTTGTGGGTTCATTTCTGGGTTTTCTATTCTGTTGCATTGATCTATGTGTCCATTTTTGTGCCAGCATGATACTGTTTTGATCACCACAGCCATGTAGTATAATTTGATGTCCAGAATTGTGATACCTCCAGCTTTGCTTTTCTTTTTAAAAGTTGCTTTGGATTATTAAGGTCTTTTGTAGTTCCATATAAATTTTAGGATGGTTTGTTTTAGTTCTATGAAAAATACTGGTGGTATATTGATAGAGATTGCATTGTAAGTAGATTTCATTGGGTAGTACAGACACTGGAATAATATTTGTTCTTCCAGTCCATGAGCATGGACTGTTTTTCCATTTTTTGTGTCATCTTCAACTTCTTTCATCAGTGTTTACAATTTTTAGAGTACAGGTTTTTCACCTCTTTGGTTAGGTTTATTCCTAGTTATCTTATGGTTTTGGTGCAATTGTAAATGGGATGGATTCTTTAATTTCTCTTTCTACTGTTTCATTATTGCTTATAAATGCAACAGTTTTCTGTACAACAATTTCATATCTTGAGAATTTACTGATTTTTCAGTTCTGTTTTTTGGTGGAATCTTTGAAGTTTTCTATATAGAGTATCATGTCATCCATGAAAAGTGAAAGTTTGACTTCTTCCTTGCCCCTTTGGATGCCTTTTGTTTCTTTTTGTTGTCTGATTATTGTACCTAAGACTCCCAGTACCATGTTAAATAACACTGGTGAGAGTGGACATCTCTGTCTTGTTCCTGACTGTAGAGGAAAGCTCCCAGTTTTTCCCCACTGAGGATGATATTAGCTGTGGGTTTTTCATATATGGCCTTTATGATGTTGAGGCATGTTTCTTCTGAGCCTATTTTGTTAAGGATTTTTAATCATGAATGGATGTTGTACTTTGTCAAATGCTTTTTCTGCATCTGTTGAAATGATCACTTGGTTCTTATCCTTTTGTTTATTAATGTGGTGTTTCGCCTGATTGATTTGGAAATATCGAACCACCTTGCATTCCAGGAATAAATCCCCCTTGATTGTGGTGAGTGATTTTTTTTTTTTTTTAATGTATTCTTGGATCTGGTTTGCTAGTATTTTACTGAGAACTTTTGCATCCATGCTTATCAGGGATATTGGCCTATAGTTCTCATTTTTAGTAGAGTCTTTATCTGGTTTTGGTATTAGGGTAATGCTGGCCTCATAGAGTGAATTTGGAAGCTTTCCTTCCTTTCCTATTTTTTGGAATAGTTTGAGAAGAATAGCTATTAGCTTTTGTTTAAATGTTTGGTAGAGTTCACCTGTGAAGCCATCTGGCCCTGGACTTTTTTATTGAGAGTTTTTTGAACACTGATTCAATTTCTTTGCTGGTTATTGGTCTATTCAAGTTTTCTATTTCTTGGTGTTTTAGTTTGGGTAGTTTATATGTTTCTAGGAATTTGTCCATTTCTTCCAGTTTGTCCCAACATGTTGGCATATAGTTTTTCATAATATTCTCTTATAATTGTTTGTATTTCTGTGGTTTTGGCTGATGTTTCTCCTCTCTCATTTGTGATTTTATTTCTTTGGGTCCTTTCTCTTTCCTTTTTGAAAAGGCTGGCAAGAGGTTCATCAATTTTAATACCTTTCTCTTTCTTCAATTTTAACAACTTTTTCAATGAACCAGCTTCTGGATTCACTGATCTGTTCCATTGTTTTTTAAATTTCTGTATCATTTATTTCTGCTCTAATCTTTCTTATTTCTTGCTTTCTGCTGCCTTTAGGCTTTGTGTGTTGTTATTTTTCTAGCTCCCTTAGATGTAAGGTTAGGTTGTTTATTTGAGATTTTTCTTCCTTCTTGAGGTAGGCCTGTGTTGCTATAAACTTCCCTCTTAAGACTGCGTTTGCTGAAACCCAAAGGTTTTTGGCCATTGTGTTTTTATTTTCATTTGTTTCCATGTATGTTTTTAATTTTCTCTTTGATTTCCTGGTTTACCCATTCATTCTTTAATAGCATGGCGCTTAACCTCCATGTATTTGTCATCTTTCCAATTTTTTTCTTGTGGTTGACTTCTACTTTCATGGGATTGTGGTCAGAAAACATGCATGTATGATTTCAATCTTTTTCTAATTTATTGAGGCCTGTTTCTTGACCTAGTATGTGATCTATTCTGGAGAGTGTTGTGCACTTGAAAATAATGTGTATTATGGTTTTTTAGGATAGAATGTTTTGAATATATCTGTTATATCTATCTGGTTCAATGTGACATTCAAAACCATTGTTTCCTTATTTATGTTTAGGTGATCCACCCATTGATGCAAATAGGGGTATTAATGTCCCTTACTATTATTTATTATTATCTATTTGTTCCCCTATGTTGTTATTGTTTTATATATTTGGGTGTTCCCATGTTGGGTGCATAAGTATTTACAACTGTTATATATTTTTGTTGGATTGTCCCCATTATGATTACATAATGCCCTTTTTTGTCTCTTCTTACAGTTTTTGTTTTAAAGTCTAATTTATCTGATACAAGTATTGCTACTCCTGCTTTCTTTTGACATTGTGTGATAAATGTTTCTCTACCCCTCACTTTCAATCTGCAGGTGTCTTCAGATATAAAATGAGTCTCTTGTGGGCAAGATTTCATTGATTTTAAAGGTAAGGCCAGCACATCTTTCACTCCATCTGCAAGAAAATATGTCTCATTTTTAGGATGAAGTTATTAAAAATATTCAGGGTCAGTGACTTCTCAAAAATAATATACTTTATAGGGAAAAATATATATGCAACACTTAAAATACTTTACAATAGCTCTTTAAAGTTTTTTACTCTTACTGTGTATCATTTTTATTATTTTAGAAAGCTGGAATTTTTAATTTTCTTATTCATATATAAGCATTCTTATAAAATACTGGCATCTTTTATGAAGATAACATATGAAGACCAACTTTGTTTTAGATATATAAAGGACGACGTGAATCAGTCTGGTGCAATTGAGGAAAACCGTACTGGAATTAAATGAAATTGCTTACTGTGCCACAACTTTAGTTTTGCTTAAAATCTAAAATATTAAATAACAATTCATTGGAAAGACAGCAGAGATTAGCATCTATGGTACAATACTTATGCTACACAACAGTGCTTATATGTGGATTACTTCAACTTTTGCTACCTAATGTTGCTATTTGTATCATTTAAAATGTATATGTTGAAAGTGAATTTTTTATGTGTATATTTGCATAAATAATGTCCAGAAAAAAATACACAAATATTAGAATTAGGAACATTTACACTTATATGCTATGGTTATTTCTAAATAAGTTCCAACACACAAAATAATAAAAATTGAGCTTCTGTAATTTACAATTTAGATGTTATGTCACATTTATCTTAACACACTGAAACTGTAATTGCAAATAATTGAACTTCCAATACACAAGTAAATGAAATTGCTGAACCAAAAGGAAATTAGCATTGATTGCACTTTGAGTAAACTGAACAGATTTGGTAGTTCTGATTTATTGAGGTAGGGACTAGTCCTAAGCCCATTAACACAAATATTTAATTAAAGTGTTGTAATTTTTAGCAACAAATGCAAGAAGAGGAAACAACCATAAAAAGACCCTTTTATTTTAGTAATGAAAATCAATATGAAAATTGCAAGAGTAGCACTCTCAAATTAATGCCAGGCAACTAAAAGAAAATTAAACATAAAAATTAGATTTTGATAGACCATAATGAATGTTAGAGAAACTACATGATTGCTATATTGATATTTGTTTAACTTTCATACCTGGACTTAATACTTTGAACAACAGTGCATAATTTCTTGGAAGAACTCTGTAAAATGGGGATACTATTTGCTTATTTCCTTAAATTATTAACTCTGCATCTTTATATGACATTTATCCTGTTAACATAACATAAAATTATATTATGCCCATGGCTACCTAATATTTCCAGCAAAAGAGATTCTATTCATCTCAACAAAGATAATTTACACAAATCTCCACATCACTTTGTCTACACACAACAAAGTTTTGTTCAATTGTGTTTTATGGTCCTCCATTAATAAGTCATCCCACTAAAAAGATCATTAAGCAAACAAAAATAACATCTGCTTTCATTCTTTAAGTCAATTCTATTTTATGACAAGTGTTTACAAGACAAATCTAGTTCAGATTAATTAATTTTATAGGTGAGAAATGTATTCAGCCTGTTACTATATTTCTCATGATATAATTTTTAATGAATTAATCACTCATTTAAACTTCATTGCTTCCAACCTGAATAAAACCGCTGAGGCTGTCACTGAGAGTAATTCTCACTGAATTTACAAGTGGCCAGTACAAGCCTTCTTAGCAGAACCTATTTTGAATTATCCAAATTGATGAAACCAAAGTGAAGCCAATAAAAGGAATTAAAGAAATTACCCATGTAGTATCCAAGCTAATTAAGACCAATCAGCTATGACTTTTGGCTAGAATTCCATTTGTGTCCACATTTTACTTGAATTCAGATTACTATTAACACTGCTTCTGTTGCTATTATTCCTACTCATTCCCATCTTTCTCTTCTTTTTCCTCAACATCCTCTTGCTCTTCTTGATGCTAGTGCCGCTCTTTATACTAGTACTGTTGCTACGGACAGTACTGTAATTATTGCTACTGCATACCATAGCAAACAATTCATCTTTACATCTCTATCTGCAGAGTGTATTGAGCTTTGGGTTGATTACGACTTACTGAGTGGCATTTATTATTTATCTATATTAAAATTCTATTTATGGGTTTTAATTTAAGGATCAATTGTATGTGATGGGGGAGGGGCAAAATAATGGTCAATATATCCAAAATCTGATGCCTTTTTCTGTTAAGAAACATACTATCCATAAATAGAGCACTAATTTAAGGCCAAGGCTAAAAAAGAAATTTTATAAAAGTATTGTAAAAGGAAAAATGAAAGTAATCTCTACTGAGAATATAGTATACTGAGATTAGCCACACAACCTTCCTAAAATGGAACAGAGTAATTGACACATGATATTTTCCATGCTTTCACTGTTTTGGATTGAATAACAGTTTATGAAGAAAAATCAACTGAAGACAAATCAGAATCTTTGGGCAGCTTTATTTTCACCCAAATTAAAAACAAAACCTTACTGATTCTATGGAAAATAGTTATAGCTTTAAAATTTAAATTATCAACTTTATTGACAGTAAGAATGACAATGACAAAATCAGTGGGGTTTTTTGTTTGTTTGTTTTTATTTTTTGTTTATTGTTTTTGCCTTTAAAATAGGAATATCTAGACTACAATCTATTTTCCCAGAATAGGTAGGGTGATCTATAAGAAAATAAATTAGGTCACTTCATGTCATTAAAAATTGTATCACACTGCAAGGGTATGTTGGTTCTAAAATTGGTTCCTGTACACTGACGGCAAGGAAAAACTGAAGAAAGAGGCAGGCCACTCCAGATTAGTAGGTGGCAGTTCTAATAAGCAAGGGAACTTACAAATGAGGTTTGTCTTGGATGATTGCAAGACAGGTAGATCTCTGTACCTACCTACCAGAATCTTAAAAGTTTATACGGAGGCCTTAATTAGGTTCAGACATGTATACCACCCAGATAGTTTCAACAACACATTGCTCTCTCAAGGCTGTGACCTTAAAAATGGCTTCCATTGAGGGAATAATGGGCAAAATGTATATTCCAGGGAAAGGGGAGAGGTGAGGAGCCTCTGACTGCCCAAGGGTAGCTCAGGGTCAACTGGTGGTTACCTCCTTTAATGACCTCCTCCAACATGGTAAGAGAATTCAGACTCTTTATTATGACTTCAAAAAATTGTGCAAGTTCTGGCCAAAACCTGTCAAATGTTATCTAATCCTACCCTTCCCCATTCTCCCTACATTTTGTCCTAGTTTTCCTTTGTTACATGAGCACACATTTTCCTAAGGGATGTTACATATGGTGTGCCCACCTTCTGGGAGGCCTCTTCCTTATTTCTTGATGAGGCTTGATCTTTTATGTCTTCAGTTATCACTCTCAATTTATGTCACCTTCTAAGAGATTCTCACTGTTTGATAGAGATACAAGAGTACACCTCCTTCCCATTTTTCTCTCTTATACCCTATTAGCATTTTCTTTTAGAGTACCTACCATATTTAAGGAAGTTTTTTGTTTGTTTGCTTAATTTTGTTTATTATCCATGCCTCACTAGACTACTTCATGAATGCAAGAGCCATGTGTGTTTTGTTTGTGCTATATTCTAGATATTAACACAGTGTCTCTACTCTCCCAGGTATTCAATAAATACTTGTAGAAAGAATGATTAGATGTATGCGTTAATTTATCGATAATTTGAAAAAGCATCAACCTTGAGGCAGTTTTCTAGCAATTAATCCAGAAATTAAGTAATCTAACAAAGAGTGCATCTTTCTGGTTCACATCTAGCCCTCAGAATCTTCTTTATCTTTCAGATATCCTATTTAAAATGAATATTTGGGATTTTTGCTAATCATGACATTTTATGATCAGCTAAATATGGTATGGTAAGCTAAAAAATCTGGACTACAGAAAAATAGTATAAAATATAACTAATAGAATAACATCAAAAATGATGAAGATAGGAAGATATATACAGTAAAAATTAAAACGGTTGAATCTACAATATAGATTGATGGAAGAGCAAGGTGTTGCTACTTGGTATTAAGATTCACAAATTTTAGGATCTGCTACTAGGAAAAAGTAGATAGTTTTGGGTATAGTAAAAAGCATAATGGTGATAAACAGACATAAATTGGTTGCTTAACCTGAGTATTTCAGGTTGAAGGTTTTTTTGTATGTGTCTTTTGTTTATTGCTTTTGTTTTGTTTTCTTTTACTCAAGAGCTCCAAGATATTTCATGTACATTGGGAGACAAAGAAACATATCAAATAAGTGCCCTATTTGACAAAAGATTAGAGACTTGTGTAATAAAGGAGTTATATTAGGAAAATAATCAGTTATATTGTTTGTTGTGAAGCTTAGGCAGCTTAGTTAAATAACCTAAGTGCAAAATCACTGTATGCCTGGCAAATCACACACATTTCTGAACTGTAAGCATATGTCAGCCAGCCCCACAGATTGAGAAAGCAGAAAAATAAAATATGTGGCTTCTCACTGAAATAGACTGAGGAAATAATATCCGTGAAACAGTTCAGAAATTGTGGTAAGACACCACCTTGGAAAAAATCTTTAAATGTAAATTCATAAGTTAGAGATGAGAACATATATTTTTCCATACTACTGAGTGACCATAATATTATAAAGATAATAAAATAGAGGTACATGAAATCCTTGTTTTTGACTTAATGCAGAACACTTACTATGTGACAAAACAAAACCATATCATATTTTCCATGTGTTGTTTGAAGGAAATTTTCTATAGGTAAGGTGATCAAGAAAAACTTCTAAAGAAGTGACATTTGTATTAGTTCCCTATTGCTGCTATAACATATTACCACAAATACAGTAGCGTAAAACACAAATTTATTATCATATAGTTCTGGAGATCTGAAGTCTAAAAATGGGCCTACAGGGCTGCATTTCTTCTGGAGGCTCTATGGAAAAATCTGATTCTTTGCCCTTTCCAATTTCTGGATGTCACCCTACATTCCCTTGTTTTGTGGTTCTTCTTCCATTTTTAAAACCAGTAGTATACTACCTTTTCTACTCTATCTTCTATTTCCACTCTCTCTTCTCTGTCTTACTCTTCTCTGATTCTTCTTCACCGTAAGGATCTTTGTGATTACAGGGGACCCACCTGGATAATTCAGAATAATCTCATTTTAAAAACCTTAACTTAATCATGTGTCCCTTTTACCATGTAAGGTAACATATTCACAAATTCCATTAGGATGTGGACATCTTTGAGAGACTATTATTCAGCCTACTATGATATTTAAGACGAATTCTGAAGGAAAAGGAGCCAGTGACACAAAAATTGGAAAAGACCCTGTCCTAGTTTGGAGTCCCTGGAAAGCACATCCCAGGACTTGAAGGCAGGTATTTCCTTTGGAAGGTGATAGTAGAAAGTAAAACTGAGAATAGAGAGTTGAGAGTGAGGAGCCAATAAAGGGTGTGCTAATGAAAAAGTTATCAGTGTGAGTAACTGGAGCTCTATCCTGCTGGCAACCCTTTGAGCAGCACATATCAGAATTGTATGCAATACAGAGAGGCTAGGAGTTGTGTCTCCCAACTGTCTCTCATTGTTTGAGGAATATGAAATCCCTAGTATAATTCTGTGCATGAGGGCTAAGTGAGCTCCCAAAATTCTCAAGTAAGCCTTTAGACAGAGAAGCCAGAGAAAAGAAGCAAAGGTGCTTGATGTGAGAGGTTGTAAACTCTCCCTAGTCTGCATTGTGAACTCATGGGAGACTAACTAGCTCTTTTTTTAAAACAATAGCATTTGGTACAAATGGCAACAACAAAAAATTACAAGACATATCAGAAACATTCAAAAGTCTTGCAATAAAATATACCATTTCAAACTACATTGTTAAGGGGTGACTGGGTGGCTCAGTCAGTTGCGTGTCTGACTTTTGATCTTAGTTCAGGTCTTATTCAGGGTTGTGAGTTCAAGCATGACATTGGGCTCCACGCAAGGCATGGAGCCTACTTAAATAAGGAAACAAACAAAAAAACTACATTGTTGAAAGTTTGGAACAAACATATAATATTGCAAAAAATAATTTAAAAATGGAAGCAGAAGAGTAATGAGTTTGGTCTAAAAGATAGTTTGAGTTGCAGACCTATAGACTGGCAGAAAGAGTTTAGATAATCAAGAAAAGAAAGACTTGTTAAGGAGAAAACCATATAAACAAATCAAAAAATTAGGATTATATATGTTCCAAATATTATTTAATAAATAAAATATGGAGAATAGTATTTTGATTCTAAGGTAAAAAGATGCGCTAAGTAGTTTGCCAATAGTAATTATTTGGATCATTTATTCAATCACTCAAAAAATAGTTTTCAAAGGTCTAGCATGTGTTAGACAGTGTTTCAGACACTGGTGTTATAGCATTGAATGGAATTGTAAGAAGTCTTAGCCCTCATGGTGTTTCCATACTGATATTTATATTATATACTTTACAATTATCAAAAGATAACATATATTCATATATTATATAAAGTTTATACATAATATAAATGATGAACATTTTGAATTGTTTCACGACCTAATCAAGGCACACATACATTTTTCTTTCCTACCATCCTTCTAAAATATATTCAATATGGAGTCTTTCTTCCCCTTTAACTAGAAAAAAAAATTCCTCAGATGCATAACTTATTTTGGTAGCCTTTTAAATAAAATTTTATAAGACTCTTTAGATTAGAAACATAGTTTCATTTTGGTATTCAACATTTCCATCATATTTAATTGTAAAACTTTTTACCCACAAAAATGACATTTAAATTTGGAATTGTATCTATGTAACCTCGAAGGACAGGAGCTGGCATCTCACCCCTTCCATAATTAAGGATTTTGACAATTCAAAAGCAGTCATTACCATTCTCTCTTTCTCTAGTCAACTTCTTACCTTCTTTCCCTCATTAGCTATAGATTAAGACGCTGCCAGGGTTGATATGGAAGGTGGAGAGCCTAGAGGTTGCCTGATGAGTACTCCTCGCATGTGCATACATACAAGAGGCAAACTAACCCTTCCTGAAAAGACAATTTGGGAAGTGCATCTCCATGTCTACCACAGTCTATTTCATTGCTCTGCTCTCTTTCTTCAAATATGTTTGAGAAGCGGCTCCCAGAGAATTCTAGTTCTCCTTTTTTCCTAAAGAATCTTAGAAAAGGAAAAATGACAGCCCCATTTGCTGCAGTTAATCTTAAGGCTACAATTTATACACGTCATCTCCCCAAAAGTGAGATGACATTATGTTATACCAGTAATCTCATGTTCACCATCCAGAAGTATGATGAATTTGTTAAAATGCTATTAGTACTTTGCATTAATGATATGTTATTATCAAATATATAGTTTGCACTAATTGTGTTTCCTGACAGATCCATCAAGTCCATTTCCACCCTTTCAAACTCAACATATACAAATTTGAATCTAGCATTGCATTGTATATGAAAATACCAATGATCTTGCCAAATGTCATCTGCATAAAGTAATAAACGTGGAGCACTTATATAAAAAAGTGCATTCTCACTGTGGCATATGTAAAAATTGCATATTTCTGATTGTGCACTTTTGTCCTGTCATTACACTACCTCAAATTTTACATAAAATAAAATGGCTCAACAACTGTTATAATAACTTAAACTTGTTAGTACTCCCTGTGAAGACAACACAACTTTTTATAGATACCAAATCTTTCTTTCTTTTCTGGCTAGAGCCGAAAAACTTGAAAGGTGAATCTAAATGTGCTTATCCTGGAAATGGAAAGTATATAAAGTGTGGCAACCTATGTCTAAAGCACCTCGAGGTTACCAAGAGATATTGAAAGTGATAGGTCACAAGATTTCACCCAGATAGAGAGAAAGGGAATGGCCCAAAATAGATTTTGCCTCCCAAATGATTTCCTTCACTCTCAAGATTTGTTTCCTTACTAGGGCAAAGATCAAGTATGTTTTTGCTAAAGGAGAAAAAATGGCTTTCCTTAACTAATACTAACTATTCTCTCTCTCTCTCACCCAAACCAGCAAGACTTATTAAAAAAAAAAAGCTGTGCCATTACCCACTTGTACTTAGGCAAGTGGTTTTTAACCACACCATGAAAATCTTTTGGAGTTCTAGTAAATTATACCAATTCTTAGTCTTCACTTCTCCCCACTAAATCCCCAGAGGTGAATTGTCAGCAGAAGTAATATTTTTTGTAAGACTACCAGGTGGCTCTAAGGTAGTCAGGGTTGAGAACTATTGTTACATCAAAGTAATCTGGAACACACACACATATACACATGTATAATTTTTATCTCTTAATTATAAAGATTTATCAATCCGATGTACCTCAAACGCAAACATTCACTTTATATAAGAAAAGGTTCAATCTCAGACCTGATTAGGAGTTTAAATAGTGTTTATATTGTGTAAAACTTAAAAGGGATAGGTTTTATGTGATATGATTGCATATAATAAAAAATAATATTCTCTTTTATATGCCCATATTCAAGATATTCTAGAAGGCAGAACAGTTTTTTTCCACCCTATTGATCTATATAAATGTAAATTCTATTATGTTGGTATCTTAGTCGGTATAGGCCGCTTTAACAGAATACCAAAGACAGGATGGCTTAAATAAGAGAAATTTATTTCTCATAGTTCTGGAGACTGGGAAGTCCAAGATCAAGGTACCAATGTCAGATCCAGTGTCCTGGTTTGCAATTGGCTAACTAACTTCTACTTGTGTCCTCAACATGGCAGAAAGCAAGAAAGAGGGAGAGCAAGCTCTCTGGTTTTCTCTTAAGAGGGCACTCATTTGTGAGGGCTCCATCCTCATGACTTAATAACTTCCCAAAGACTCCACCTCCTGATACCATCAGATTGTGGGCTTGGATTTCAACATATGGATTTTGGATGAGACACAAATATTCAGTCCATAATAGTTGGCTAAGAAAATTCTAAAATCTGAGAACAGAAGGGCCACTGCTTTCCTATTAAAAAAAAATGTAAGAGAATCACATATTCACTCTTAAAAAATAATACTAAGCAATTCTTCGATTAAAAACAAATTTTTAAGGGGCACTTGGGTGGCTCAGACTTACGTGTCTGACTTGATTTCAGCTCAGGTCATGATTTCAGGGTTGTAAGATCCAGCCCTGTGTCATGCTCCACGCTGGGCATGGAGCCTGCTTGAGATTCTCTCTCTACCTCTCTCTCCCTCTGCCCCTTCCACATCCCTGCTCTCTCTCTCTAAAAACAAAACAAAGAAAAACCCACAAAATTTTAAAGAACTACTTGAAACTATAGAAAATATGTGTTTAAATGATGTTTATAATTTGACTCAGTAATCACTACATTATATGGTAACCAATAATTATTTTAAGTGAATAAAAATGGTTTTATATTGTAGTTTACTATTATATAAAATGCTCAAACTAATGTCTAATATTGATGTATTCAAGAAATGAAAAATTAAACATTGGAAATAAGATATTTTTACATATATTGATATTTTAAAATAAGTTTTCAAAGCTTATATGTAAGATAAAATTAGCATAACAAAATGCAACCTCAATTTATTTTAACTAGGTTTAGTGATTGTCCAAAAAGTAATTCTCAAATTAGAAAAAATGTTTAATATACATCAGAAATATTAAATTCCTGTTTACAGCAAGGTTTTAAAAACCTTGGTTTTTAAAATCATTCCAACAAAATATACATTTTTCTATTAGAATTTTAAATAACCATTATTTATAGTACATCTAAATTTTACTCATGACATTATCTTCAATTTAATGACATATTTCTAAATATTTGGGGGTGGAAATTTGTTTTTTTATCCTCTATTAGAGGAATATCAAATGTTTCTAAAAAGCAACCATCATTTCCACCATATTTACTATGGCAAAAAGCCTAGTTATCATGTGTATGGTTTATTTTCAGCAGATGTATAATTATTCCTAAAATAAGCATATATATATATATATATATATTCTTAAAAAATTAAGAACTTAATTTTTAAGTTTGAAGTTGTAAAAAATGATAGCTCTAAACCACAGAGCATAAAATCCTTAAAACTTCCATTTTTCTTCTTTGATTTTGAATATTTAGCACTCATGACATGAAGAATACTCTATTTACTTACTGGAATAAAACAGTCCAATACTTCATATGCTCCCCATCTAACCTTCTCCTCTTATGGCTTGGTAGAGGATTGCCAGGACACAACTATCCCTTTAACGCTCAGAGCAGTAAATGTTTCCAAATCACATTTTTATCTTGATTGTAACCCCCTGACACATTGGTGGGACCCCTGAGTATTTCACCTTGGTGTTTTTATATGATCATTACACAAACACACAATGCCTACTACCAGTCTTGGCATTAAGGTTATATGAATTTGCTCCTCTACTTTTGCTCTCCCAACTGGATGACAGTTCTCAGTTAATGGAGCCCTTACACATACCAAGGGCAGAGTTATGCGAGTATCACAAATTGCTTTGCCTCCCCACCGTGGGGAGGCAGAGATGTATTCTTAGTTTGGTGATAGGATAATTCTAATTCTTTCAAGTGAAAAATCTGGGAGATAAACATAATTTACCTTTGCTAATTTTGACTGCTTTTTATAAAATAAATTTGTTGGATGATTATACCAAAAATCCTTTTTCACTCAGCCTCACCAAATACCCATTCAAGCTGTTAAAATTTAGCAGTAAGAAAAAAACTAACATACATAAACAGAAAAACCAAATGTTCACTCTTTACTCTTTACGTTTGTAACAAGACAGTCATAAAACTGAAAAGTATGGAGGCAATAGTGCTGGCTTGATTAGGAGGGTGAAAGAGAAAGAGATCAATTCCCGAAAATGAAGGGACTTTAGCAACTGAAGAGGAAGCACAAGACATTCCTTGAAAAGAAGCAATGAACATGAAAAAGTGAGTTGGATGCACAAAGATGCAGGCATAAATACACATTCTTAATGCTGGATTGCCCAGGGCTTGTTTCTTATTTCTATTTTCTTTGCAAATTTAATCCTTTGGTGATCTATCCAGTCTTGGGGTAGTAAGTACATCTCTGTACCCATGATTTCCAGACTTCTCAACTCCAGACTTAATTATCCAATGGCCTCCTCCAGACATCTACTTGAAAGTTTAGGCAACATATCAAATGTAACATGTTGAATTGGCTCCCCTCACATTCTTTCCCATCTCAGTTGATGACAATTCCATCCTTTTGTTTGCTCAGGGGAAAAACTTTTGTATCATTCTTTTTTTTTTTTTCTTTTTTCTCAAGTCCAACAGCCAATCTGTAATAATATCCTTAGACTTGTCTCTTCCTCGTATCTTTTTCTACCTCCTCCTTCAATCACCTACAACATTTTCCTTCTCTTAGAGAATCCTACTGAAGGAAAATTCCAATTTCCTTTGAAGAAAAGTAAGTCAAAAAAACAATGCTGTACAATCAGAATTTAAATCTTGATCTCAGGCTGGACTTCATTCTACTGCAAAGACTGTCCTTAAAATTAAGAAGATAGAATTAAATTCACAATTGCCTTCAGAACTGTATTGCATATGTATTACCTAGGACTGCACGGTCTTTATCAGTTAATTTGAGTCATCAGATGAGAAAACTGGATAAATAGTGATGACTAGATAGATCATACTAGGATAATATAATCTGTGCATACTTCATTTTATTGTACTTTGCTGTATTGCACTTTGCAGATATTGCATTTTTAAACAAACTGAAGGTGTGTGGCAGCCCTGCAAGTCTATTGGCACCATTTTTTCCGATGGCATTAGCTCATTTCATGTCCCTGTGTCACATTTTGTTAATTTATCACAATATCACAAACGTTTTCATCAGATCTGTGGTCAGTGATTATGGCTTGTTGAAAGTTCAGATAATAGCATTTTTTAGCCATAAAATATTTTTAATTAAAGTATGTACACTGTTGTTTTTAGACATAATGCTATTGCATGCTTAATAGACTACATTATAATGTAAACATAACTTTGATATGCAGTGGGGGACCAAAAAATTCACTTGACTTCCTTTTTGCAATATTCACTTTATTGCAGTGGTCTGGAACTGAATCTGAAATATATCCAAGGTATGTGTGTGTATATATATATATATATATATACACACACACACACACACACACACACATCACAATTTCTTTATCCATTCATCCACTGATAAACAATTAGGTTGTTTCCATATTTTAACAACTGTAAATAATTTTATGAAACCCAATGAACATGGGGGTGCATATATCTTTTTAAATTAGTGTTTCTGTTTTCTTTGGATAAATAGCCAGAAGTAGAATTGCTGGTAATTCTATTTTAAATTTTGAGGGATCTCCATACTGTTTCCCATAGTGGCCGTACCAAGTTATATCCCTTCTAAAAGTGCATGAGGGTTCCCTTTTCTCTAGGACCTTGTCAACGCTTGTTATTTCTTGTCTTTTTGATAATAGCCATCCAGCATATGTGAGGTAATATCTCATTGTAGTTTTGATTTGCATTTCCCTGACATTTTAATTAATGATATAGAGCATCCTTTCATGTACCTGTTGGCCATCTGGATGTCTTTTATGGAAAAATGTCTGTTCAGATCTGTCCATTTTTTAAGCAAATGCTTAGTTTTTTGTGATTGAATTGTATGAGTTCTTTATATATTTTGGATATAAACCCTTAATCAGATATATAGTTTGTAAATATTTTCTGCCATTTAGTAGGCTGCCTTTTCATTTTGTTGATGGTTGCCTTCGCTGTGCAGAAGAGTTTTAGCTGGATGCAGTTTCACTTGTTTATTTTTGTTTTTGTTGCTTTTGCTTTTGGTGTCCTATTAAAAAAATCGGCACCAAGAACTTTGTCAAGAAGATTATCACTTATTTTTTTTTTCTAGGAGTTTTATGGTTTGGGGCTTAGGTTCAAGTCTTTAATTCATTTTGAGTTAATTTTTGTATATGGTGTAAGTTAGTGGTCCAGCTTCATTCTTTTGCATGTGACTGTCCAATTTTCCCAACACCATTTATTAAGAGACTGTCTTTTCCTCATTGTATATTCTTGGCTTCTTTTTCATAAATTAATTGTGTGGGTTTATTTTGGGGTTATCTATTCTGTTACATTGATCTAGGGGTCAGTTTTTATGCCAATACTACCCTGTTTAATTACTACAGCTTTGTAATAAAATTTAAAATCAGGGAGAGTGATGCCTCCATTTCTGCTCTTCTTTCTCAATATTGTTTCAGCTATTCATGGTCTTTTATGGTTCCATACAAATGTTAGGTTTGTTTTATTTCTGTGACAAATGCCATTAGAATTTTGATAAAATTGCTCTGAATCCATAGATTGCTTTGGGTAAATATGGACATTTTAATAAAATTAATTCTTCCAATCTGTGAGGATAGAATGTCTTTCTATCTATTTGTATCATCTTCAATATTGTCATTAATGTTTTGTATATTTCACTATACAGGTTCTTCACTCTTGGATTAAATGTATTTCTAGGTATTTTATTCTTTTTAATGCAACTGTAAATGGGGTTGTTTTCTTAATTTCTCTTGCTGATAGTTAAGTACAAGTGTATAGAAATGAAATTGATTTTTTTATTGACTTTGCATACTGACACTTAACTGAATTCATTTATTAGTTCTAACAGTTTTTGATGGAGTTTTTAGGGTTTCTAACTATAATATCATGTCATCTGCAAAGAGTGACAGTTCTACTTCTTCCTTTCCATTTTGGGTGGCTTTTCTTTCTTTTTCTTGCCTAAGGATTTCCCGTATTATGTTGAATAAAAATGGTGAGAGTGGGCATCCTTGTCTTGTTTCTGAAAAAAGATTTCCTCTTTTCATTACTTAGTATAACCTAAGCTGTGAGTTTGTCACTTATGGCCTTTAGTATGTAGAGGTACATTCCCTCTATACCTGATTTTTGAGAGTTTTTACGGTAAATGTATGTTGAATTTTGTCAGGGCTTTTTTTTTTTCTTTTTTTGCATCTGTTGAGATCATATGATTTTCTTCCTAATTTTGTTAATGTTGTATATCACATGAACTGCTGTGGATGTCAAAACATCTTTGCATCCATGGAATAAATCCCACTTGATCATGTGCATGATTGTTTAATGTATTGCTGAATTTGGTTTGCTAATATCTCAATGAGAATTTTTGTATCTATATTTATTGGGAATATTGGCCTGTAATTTTATTTTCTTGTGGCATCCTTATCTGGTTTTGGTATCAGGGTAATGCCAGTTTCATTAAATGAGTTTGGAGGAGTTCCCTCTGCTTCTATTTTTTTAAAGAGTTTGAGAAAGATTAGTATTAATTCTTTGAATGTTTGGTAGAGTTCACCAGTGAAGCCTTCTGCTCCCAATCTTCTCTGTTAGGAGGTTTTTGATTACTGATTCACTCCCCTTTCTAGTTATCAGTCTAGTCAGATTTCCTATTTCATCACAATTCAGTTTTGGTAAATTGTTTCTAGGGATTTATCTGTTTCTTCTGGCTGGTCTGATTTGTTAGCATATAACTGATGAAAGTAGGCTCTCATGATTCTCTGTATTTCTGGGGTATCAACTGTAACATCTCCTCTTTCATTTCTGATTTTATTTGAGTCCTCTCTCTTTTTTTATTGTGAGTCTAGCTAAAGATCTGTCAATTTTGTTTATATTGTCAAAGAACCAACTCTTAGTTTCATTGATCTTTTATTTTCTTTTTAGTTTCTATTGTGTTTACTTACGCTCTAATCTTTGTTATTCCCTTCTTTCTTCTAACTTTGGGTTTTGATCCTTTTTCTCTAGGTCTTTCAGATGTAATTTTAGGTTATTTGAAACTTGTTTCTTCAGGTAAGCATTTATTATTACAATCTTCCCTCTTAAAATTGCTTTAGCTGCATCCCATTAACTTTAGTATGTTACATTCCCCCCCCCCTTTTTTTTGTCTCGTGTTTTTTATTTCTTCTTTGACCCATTGATTATTCAGTGGCATGTTATTCAACCTCCACATATTTGTCAATTTTCCAGTTTTCTTCATGTAATTAACTTCTAGTTACCTAGCACTGTAATTGGAAAAGATGCTTGAAATAATTTCAATCCTCATATTTATTAGGACTTTCTAAGTAGCCTAACACATAATCTCTCTTGGAAAATGTTCCATGTGTACTTGAAAAGAATGCATATTCTGTTGCTTTTGGATGGAATGTTCTGAAAATATCTGTTAAATCTGTCTGATCTAATGTCATTTGAGACCAATGTTTCTTTATTGATTTCTTGTCTGAATGATCTATCCATTGATGTAAATGGGCTATTAAAATCTCTTCGTCTTCTTGTATTGCTATCTGTTTCTCGCTTTAGGACTGTTAATGTTTGGTTTATATATTTAGGCACTCCTAAATTTATGCTGGGTGCATAAATATTTATAAGTATTAAATCTTACTGGATTGACTCCTTTACCATTATGTAACACCCTTCTTTGTCTCTTATTACAGTTTATTTTACTTTTTTTAAAGATTTTATTTATTTATTTGACAGATAGATAGAGAACACAAGTAGGCAGAGCAGTAGACAGAGGGAAAAGAAGCAGCAGGCCCCCTGCTGAGCAGAGAGCCCAATGTGGGGCTTGATCTCAGGATCCTGGGATCATGACCTGAGCCAAAAGCAGACGCTTAACCTACCGAGCCACCCAGGCACCCCTACAAGTTATTTTAAAGTCAACCTAATATAAGAATAGCTACTCTAGTTTTCTTTTTATATCTATTTACATGAAGTATCTTTTTCTATGCCTTCACTTTCAGTCTGTGTGTGTCCTTACATCTAAAGTCAGTCTCTTGTAGGCAGCTTATAGACCCCCTTCGTTTTTTTTTAAATCCACCCAGTCACCTTATGTTGTTCGGAGAAGTTAGTCTATTTACATTCAAAGTAATTATTGATAGATATGTGCTTATCGCCATTTTACTGTTTTCTGGCTGTTTCTGTTTTGTTCCTTTGTTCTTCTCTTCCTTTGTGGCTTCATGACTTTCTTTAGTGTTATGCTTATATACATTTCTCTTTATCTCTTGCGTATGTACTAAATGTTTTTGTTTTATGGTTATCATGAGGTTTACATTTAACAACTTATATCTGTAACAGTCTGTTTTAAGTTGATGACAAGTTTAAGTTTGATCCCACTGTAAACTGAACATAATTACTCCTCCCCACGAGCAATGTTTAAGTTTCTGATGTCACATTTTACATCTTTTTATCATGTGTATCCCTTAACTGTGATAATTATAGTTATTTTTACTACTTTTGTCTTTTAACCTTCATATTAGCTTTATAAGTAATTAATCCACTACCTTTATTATATATTTACCTTTCCATTGAGATTTAGTCTTTCATATGTGTTGTTACTAATTAGCACCCTTTCTTTTCAGCTTAAATCCCTCAACACATTTTGTAAAACTGGTTTAGTAGTGGTAAACTCTTTTAGCTTTTGCTTGTCTGAAAAACTCTTTATTTCATCTTCACTTCTGAACAATAACTTTACTGTGTAGAGTAGTCTTGGTTGGAAGATTTTTCTTTCAGCACTTTGGATATATTGTGCCATTCCCTTCTGACCTACAAAGCTTCTGCTGAAAATTCTGCCATCTTATGGGAGGCTCCTTGTACTTAAAAATCTGTCTTCCTCTTGTTATTTTTAGTATTTTCTCCCCATCTTTAACTTTTGACATTTAAATTATACTGTGTTTTGCTGTGAATCTCTTTGGGCTCCTCTTATTTGGAATACTCAGGGATTCCTGGATTTGTAAATATTCTGGCTGTTATTGTTGGTTTTTTTTGTTTATTTGTTTGTTTGTTTTTTATAAACTACACAGTCACTGGTATTTTGATATAGCAAACTGAATAGGCTATGATATCCCATTACATTTTTTTAAAGATTATATTCATTTATTTAACAGAGAGAAAGAGAGAGAGAGAGCACACACAAGCAGGGGGAGCAGGAGGCAGATGAAAGGGAGAAGCAGACTACCCACTGAGCTGGGAGCCCAACGTGAGGCTCGATCCCAGGACCCTGGGATCATGACCTGAGCTGAAGGCAGTTGCTTAACCAACTGAGTCACCCAGGCACCCCTCCCATCACATTAAAAAAAATTAAATCAGAAAAGTAAAAAATAATTAGTTTCCTTGTTGATGTATACTGATTCAATATGGAGGAATTGACTTTTTAACTCTTCTGATCTACAGAGCTGTGAGAAAGACTAGAATTTGTTTTAAATATGTTGTTAATATATCACCTGTTTTAAAAGATTGATAATGAATACATGGTCTCCAAGAAAAACTTAAAGTTTTATTAAACTTCCATGACATTAGCCATATCTTATCAGTGGAAGGGAGGCTCTTATCCAAGGAAAAGCATAAATATTAGAGGACTATCCAAAGCCAGCATCTAAAAAAATATTACTAGGACTCACTGGCTAGTATAGGTAATGGATTACAACATATTTCTGAAATTGCAAGTCAAATGTATGAAAAAGAAAAGAGAAGGGATCCAAAGAAATAAAATCACAAATGAGAGAGGAAAAACATTAACCAAAACCACAGAAATACAAACAATTATAAGAGAATATTACAAAAAAATATATGCCAACATATTGGACAACCTGGAAGTAATGGACAAATTCCTAAATACATACATACATACATACATACATACATAACCAGTTCTCACTGCTGAAATTATCCTAAATCTTCCAGGATGACAGAAAAACAAACAGGATTCTAATATTAAAACTGGATAAACTTCAGAGACCTTTGCACTACCTTAACCAAAATATTGTCCCTTGGCTCTGTTACCCAAGAAAGGCCCATTGACATTCCTGTTAGGAAGATGATAATGACTGTTTTTACTCATCTGATAATATCACATCAATCTTAGAATCTGTTACTGGCAGATATGATCTATAACTGGCAGAGACTGAAAGATATACTCAGTTGTATTATCAATGTGTATATATGTATCCTTTCTATTATATCTGCCCAAGCAACCAATTCATGAGGTATAATTTGGACAACTGCTCTTGTTCTCCTAGAAGAACAGAGGAAAATTAGCTCTTGAATCATGATGGGAAGAGACCTATTATGTCTTACTGATCAAACTACAAGTAATATCATTAGATTCACATATTGGCCTCTCAAAAAAGAATATAATACTTATTTACTTAAATACCTTTCTGGATTTTTAATATGATGAAACTATCATGCAAAAATAGATAATTCAGCTATCATCCGCATGTCTGGTTCTTCAAGCTCTTCCTGTTGGAACTGGGATCTTTTGTCTTGACATAATCTGGGCATGCTTGTCTCCTGGTTTAGCTGCTGATGATAAAACTCTGGAAGTAATCTTTTTACAGTGCTCAAATGCAAGGTCTCCAGAGTTTTACATCCTGCTGATCTCTGACTAAATGAAACAAAAGCAGTCAGTCAGCAAAAAAATAAATAAATAAATAAAAATAAAAATAAAAATAAGAAGACCTAGTACTTGCTGAAACTCAAATAATAATTATCAATGTGATAAATGACAACTAAAATGACCAGGTAGGGGTGGATGGATCATGGAGAAAAAAAAAAGTTGAATCTGTGATCACTGGGAATCTAAAAATTGAGAACTGAGCTCAATAGAACAGATTCTAGACTCAGTCAAAATCTTTTCCAGATTATGCAGGCCATCCAAGTTAATTTCCAGTAAAACAATTTTTTAAAATATTGTCATGTTATTTTTCATGATTTCTATGGCTCTATGTCTATAGCTTTTTTTTGCTTATATTTACAAATTTAACAACAAAAGGTATAAGTCAATTAATTAATGACCCATCTGCATTTAAATATATTTTATTAACTTATACTCTTACAGTTTTATTGATGAGAAGCCACTTTTAATATCAGTATTATTGGCATTCTGACTTTTTTCCCTAATCCCAGTCCATCAATAACTTAGTTTCTTTTTTTTTTTTTAAAGAACACGTTTTGGTTTCTCTTCTATATTTGTAAGTTAAATGCATTTCTCCTAAATATTGTCATATGTTCCTATAAAGGAACATACCCTCAATGGAAAACATTTACAGGCTTACCTCAGAGATATGGTCTGGTTTGGTTCCAGACCACAGCAATAAAGAAAACACTGCAAAGAAGTTAAATGGATTTTTTATTTCCTAGTGCACATAAAAGTCATGTTTACACTAAACAGTGGTCTATTTAGTGTCCAATAACATTTTGTCTAAAAAAAGCAGTGTATGAAGCTTAATTTAAAAATACTTTATTGCTAAAAAATGCTAATCATCATCTGACCTTTCAGCAAATCATAATCACTTTGCTGGTGGAAGGTCTTGTTTTGATGCTGATGGCTGCTAACTGGTTACAGTGGTGGTTGCTGAAGGCTGGGATGACAGTGACAATTTCTTAAAGTAAGACAACAGTAAAGTTGGTAGCATCAGTTGACTCCTCCTTTCATGAACAATTTCTCTGTAGCATGTGATGCTGTTTGACAGCATTTTACCCAGAGTAGAACTTCTTTCAAAACTGGAGTAAATCTTCTCAAACCCTGTTGCTGCTTTATCAATTAAGTTTGTATAATGTTTTTAATTCTTTGTTGTCATTCCAACAATCTTCACAGCATCTTCACCAGGAGTAGATTCCATCTCAAGAAAATACTTTCCTTGCTCATCCATAAGAAACAAGTCCTTATCCTTTAAATTTTTATCATGAGATTGCAGCAATGCAGTCCCATCTTCAGGCTTCACTTCTAATTCTAGTTCTCCTGCTATTTCCACTACTTCTGCAGTTACTTCCTCCACTGAAGTCTCAAACCTTCAATTTGTGAAAAATGTGGTGTCTGAGAAGCACAATAAAGTGAACTTCAAAAAAAAAAAAAAGAGTTATCCCTATCATCTTAAATTCAAAGTTCTAAGTATTTTTCTTTTCCTTGTCCTTCTGTCCAATCTGGCATTATAATATCAGATAGATGTGTCTGGTCTTTGGAAAGGCAACAGCTTTCTAAACTTACATCACTTGAGATGAACACATGGCTGAATTCTTCTCTCTCCTCACTTCACCACACAATCAAGCACTGAGATTCTCTCATCTTCGCCTTATCAAGTTTATCTTCCACTCTGCATCTCCTGGCAGCACATGCTTGCACAGAGTACCTCTCGAATCTGCCAGCTCTCTCTCCCAGGATTTCTGTGTGCTATCCATGGTACTATATGAAATTATAGTTACTCTCTCCTCTCCTTAGAGGAACACCAGCATTCGGTAGTGCTTCTTCAGAGTGATGCTTTGCCACTTTGGCACAGTTATGTTCCACTCAGCCATATATCCTGTCTTGATTTCATACCACTGTGATGTAAAGAATGCCTGGGAGGCTGCCATTGCCCAGAATTACAGAAAGGAGTAGAGTACAAATCTTCTGCCTCTGAATCCCCAAACTCCCCAGAGAGTTATCTACTATTCCTGTGGATTTTAATTCCAGGATGGGGTAGGACTTGCAAGCATCTTTCACAGTAGTCTTTATGAGGATCTTTTCCACTTTTCATTCCAATTCTTTCTGGTCTCAAAGTTTAGAAGTTCTTTATATAGTAGTGTGTATGTGTCTGTGGATTTTTTTTTTTAAGATTTTATTTATTTATTCAACAGAGATAGAGACAGCCAGCGATAGAGGGAACACAAGCAGGGGGAGTGGGAGAGGAAGAAGCAGGCTCATAGCAGAGGAGCCTGATGTGGGGCTCGATCCCATAACGCTGGGATCACGCCCTGAGCCGAAGGCAGACGCTTAACCACTGTGCCACCCAGGCGCCCCTGTGGATTTTTTTTTTTAATTTGTCTGTCTTTCATGTGCATCTGTATGTGTCTGTACACATTTGTGGATTTTTTTACATCTTTCATATACATCTGAGTGTGTGTGTGTGTGTGTGTGTGTGTGTGGTGTTTAGTGGTGACAGAGAATGGGAAGTAAAATTGCCAGATTCTGCTTCTTCCCACATATTAACTTATAACTTATATTTTACCTGGATCACAGCCGGATTTATTTATTTACTTTAAAAATAAAACAAAATTTAACATTTCTTCTATTTCTACCTGACAGTTAGACCCTGCCATATTTTAACATGTTACTAATTTCTCTTCTAGGTTGGCAATGTTTTGAAGAAACTATAATCCCTTTAAATATACCCCAGCAATATCTTTATTGTGCCCACCAATACATACAGAACAAGGCAAATGCCTTCTGGTATCATGTTTTCTGGCGTGCAAAGCATCACCAATGCATATCTTTTCACCTAACTTCCAGTGCATCTGCATTTCAGTTTCATAACACATTTGCAATAATTAGTCCATATGTGTGTTTATACATTGTATGTAGGGCTATTTTGGGGTGGCCTTAACACATGCACATTCACATGCCACACTATGGACTAGAGCAGTGGCACCTAAATCTTTTGTGTTAATGACATTCTTTGAAATTCTAACATCATAAGTAGGAATTTAGTATTATTAAAGAAATTAATGCACAAAAGCCCCAAATTATTATAACTTAATAAATGACTAAATATAGCAATGTGTTCCATCTTTTATAAATATTTCTACAGATACTGCACTCTTTATTCTCTCACTTCAGTACCTAGTCATTACTTGAATTAAATGGTTTACTGCCCTGATCACACACGTCAGTATGTGCTCATAAGGCAATGCTCTTGTACCTATATGAAAGAGACTAGTTAACTGGAATCAGTTTGATGTGATTATGCACCTCTAGACTTGTACCCGGAACATTTATAAAATATCACAACAGATGTATTTCTCGGCTTCCTCAGTTTAATATGCTGTTTGTCAGATATAACTATAATAGTAGTTAAAATCTGTTGGTCACCTGGGAAAAGTTTTGAAACATGAGTTAACTTTAGCATACCAACTGAGAACATTTATAATATGCAAAAGTCTTCTTAATTTTCTACTTCATCTAGAGCAATGAGAGATCGAAAATCCTTACAAATAAAAAACTGAGGAAATTGTTAGGGATTTTTGTTTTTACTTTTGTTTCTGTTTATTTGTAAGGAAAGAACATTATACAAAAAGCAAAAAAATTGTCCACTATCACTTGCTACATTTACTATACCAATAAAAGTATAGATATAATCTAAAAATAAAAGACAATTCTACAAACTAAATGTATAGCTTTAAAAATAATATTATAGAAGTGTACTAACATTATAAAGTGTACTACTGTGCATTTTTTTTCTCATTTAGGAAGAGGACTAACATAAGCTTGTTTATAAAATACATTTTATTGGGCCTCCTGGGTGGCTCAGTTGGTTGACTGCCTTTGGTTCAGGTCATGATCTCAGGGTCCTGGGATAGCTCTCTTTCCGTCAAATAAAATAAATAAAATCTTAAAAAAAAATAAAAATGTTTTATTGTTTAATTTTAGGACACACAAATGCTCACTTGATTTTAAAATGTTTTGGTAGCAAAAGAGGAATAAATACAATTTTTTAAAATCTATAAACATGAATAACAATACAAAAGTCAAAGTAATTGAACCAACAGAATTTTAGTAAAAGTTAAATGGGCCATTTGAAAGTCTGTAAGTTACCATTTACCCTGCATTGCACTACACAGAAAAACCACAACAGTATTCTGCTCTCCATTTCAAACCCATGATTTAATTAGAAATCACTGTCTCTTCTAACTGTGTATAAGTGACCCATGAAAATTTAATGTATGTGTAGTAGCAATAAGACAGGCATAACTGTAGGAATCCTATAAAGGCTATTAAAAATTAAGGAAAAGCAAAACAAATGGGCTTTTAAGATTCATCATCCATGTCATACTCATGAATTATCAAGACATGTCCAGCAAATCAATCTAGATCCAAAACCTATACTGATAATAATTACATTATCAAATATTTAAAATGTTATTTAGATCTGTGGATACTATTATGTCTTGCCTGTTTTTTGTTCTAAATAATGAAGGCAGAGCCTTGATTAGAATCAGTAAATTTTCATTCATGGTCTGTTAATATCAGATAATTTAGTCTTGATTTGTTAACAGACGGAACTACTCTAGGATGCTATTGCTTACATTCATGAACAGTGGTTCATGAGCAATGGCATTTTAAGTGCTCTATTTAGACAGCTTCCTAAGCATCTGACTCATTACAATCTCAATTGTTAATATTTGAGAATAGGTAACAAGTAAATGTTAACAGCATATCTCAGCAACACAAAAAAGATCCTAAATAAGATCTTGGGGTAATCTAAGTTGCAAATTCGAAAAAAAAAAATGAAAGATAATATAAAAAGGAAAACAGGATAAAAATGTTACAAAGTATTACGAAGTATAACAAAAGTTTAAGAGAGATTTTTTTTTTCATGGTCACTATTTCTTTTTTTTTTTTTAAGACTTTATTTATTTGTTTGACAGAGAGAGAGAGAGAGAGCACAAGCAGATGGAGGGAGAGGGGAGGAGAGGGAGAGGGGAGGAGAGGGAGAGGGGAGGGAGAGCTGAGCAGGGAGCCTGATGCAGGGCTGGAGCCCAGGACCCTGGGATCGGGTCGCCCCTTTTGGTCACTAGTTCTAAGAATTTTACATATAATTCCTTTCTCACAATAAACTTTGGCTTATTTTATACTATTATCCACATTTACAAAGTCATTATGATAAAAAATGTCAGTGTTAGGACTTCAACTCAAGTAGCTTGATGTCAAAGATGATGCTCTAAACCACAGTATTAAATTACTTCTTTGTGTCATGTTTCTAGATTATATGCAAAATATCCAAATAGCTAAGCAGTCCTAGATATGTTCAGTACAATAAATCCAAATTTCTGTTCTTTTTAATAAGCTCTGTGAAAAAGACATATGTGAGTGTTAATTATTAAGCCAGCATTTATTACATAGCATTGGAAACTTAAGCACTTTAAAAAACAGATTTTCTAGGTCATATACTTTATATGTTAAATTTTTTTAGCAAGATATCCCTAAAAGATATCCTTAAGGATATTTTATTAGATAAAATTTGCCAAAACTGGTAATTTATTCCAATCTAAATAAACATAATTCACCCTGTAGATGCCGTTATCACTCAATGCATATATTATGTGTGATCTGTAATTTTAACACATTCTTATGAGCAATAACATACTGAGAATATTTTATGTATATGACTATAAATTCTGAGCACACTAAAAATGTTCTGATTGGTATGAATAATGAGTAACTGTCAGCAGGAATGTTTCATAGATGAAAATATATATGATTTATTGTTAAGGTTGCATAATTATATAAGTATCTGAAAAGCTAGGTAGTTACTTACTTATAAGAAGTAAGACCATGGGACCATGACACTTAGAATATTTTAATTTATATTATTATATCATTATTGTATAAAAAAAGACCAAAGACCTTTGAAAGAAAAAAAAAAAAACAAGTTTTTTTGTGTCTTTGAAAGTGTATATCCATTTCACAATCACTTAATATGGAAGAAAAACATAGTACTAAATTCAGAAACATTATTCTGCAACAGAAAAAATAGAATTCCAAGGCTCCTTCTCAGTAATCTCATCCATAATAACATACTTCTTTACTCACTTCATTGATTCTAACTTTATTCATCTCCAGTTTCACCTAGCTCCACATTCAGCAGGAAAACTGTGACCAGCAAGATCATGTCCTTTAAGAACTTTGGTCAAAAAAGAACGGGAGAGGGATAGTGTAAGTGGTCTCTGATTTTATTTTTAGTCATAAATCTTTTTTCCCCCACTCTTTTTGAACCAACTTGATATTTTTTTAACAATAGCAACAACAACAGCAGTAGCAACAAGAAAATCCAGATCCTTCCTGTATCTATATTTTCCTTTTTTTCTTTGCCTTTATGAAAAGCCATCCTTGTAGCGACCTTTTGCTCCAAACCTTGAAACTATAAACAAACTCTCGGACTGCACTTGTTTAAGCAAAACAGAAGTCTAGAGGAATTAATAACCGGAAGCAACTGGGTATCATTCCATTTAAGAAAAGATTTCAAGCATCATGAAATAGCAACTTGGCATGTAATTTATATAAAATATAAATGCTTAGACTTTAGGTTATTATTTTGTGGTGGGAGAAGACATGCCATGAATACACACACACACACACACACACACACACACACACACAC
>NW_024426552.1:34669740-34671624 GCF_017311325.1 Ursus maritimus
AAAAAAAAAATGAAAGATAATATAAAAAGGAAAACAGGATAAAAATGTTACAAAGTATTACGAAGTATAACAAAAGTTTAAGAGAGATTTTTTTTTTCATGGTCACTATTTCTTTTTTTTTTTTTAAGACTTTATTTATTTGTTTGACAGAGAGAGAGAGAGAGAGCACAAGCAGATGGAGGGAGAGGGGAGGAGAGGGAGAGGGGAGGAGAGGGAGAGGGGAGGGAGAGCTGAGCAGGGAGCCTGATGCAGGGCTGGAGCCCAGGACCCTGGGATCGGGTCGCCCCTTTTGGTCACTAGTTCTAAGAATTTTACATATAATTCCTTTCTCACAATAAACTTTGGCTTATTTTATACTATTATCCACATTTACAAAGTCATTATGATAAAAAATGTCAGTGTTAGGACTTCAACTCAAGTAGCTTGATGTCAAAGATGATGCTCTAAACCACAGTATTAAATTACTTCTTTGTGTCATGTTTCTAGATTATATGCAAAATATCCAAATAGCTAAGCAGTCCTAGATATGTTCAGTACAATAAATCCAAATTTCTGTTCTTTTTAATAAGCTCTGTGAAAAAGACATATGTGAGTGTTAATTATTAAGCCAGCATTTATTACATAGCATTGGAAACTTAAGCACTTTAAAAAACAGATTTTCTAGGTCATATACTTTATATGTTAAATTTTTTTAGCAAGATATCCCTAAAAGATATCCTTAAGGATATTTTATTAGATAAAATTTGCCAAAACTGGTAATTTATTCCAATCTAAATAAACATAATTCACCCTGTAGATGCCGTTATCACTCAATGCATATATTATGTGTGATCTGTAATTTTAACACATTCTTATGAGCAATAACATACTGAGAATATTTTATGTATATGACTATAAATTCTGAGCACACTAAAAATGTTCTGATTGGTATGAATAATGAGTAACTGTCAGCAGGAATGTTTCATAGATGAAAATATATATGATTTATTGTTAAGGTTGCATAATTATATAAGTATCTGAAAAGCTAGGTAGTTACTTACTTATAAGAAGTAAGACCATGGGACCATGACACTTAGAATATTTTAATTTATATTATTATATCATTATTGTATAAAAAAAGACCAAAGACCTTTGAAAGAAAAAAAAAAAAAACAAGTTTTTTTGTGTCTTTGAAAGTGTATATCCATTTCACAATCACTTAATATGGAAGAAAAACATAGTACTAAATTCAGAAACATTATTCTGCAACAGAAAAAATAGAATTCCAAGGCTCCTTCTCAGTAATCTCATCCATAATAACATACTTCTTTACTCACTTCATTGATTCTAACTTTATTCATCTCCAGTTTCACCTAGCTCCACATTCAGCAGGAAAACTGTGACCAGCAAGATCATGTCCTTTAAGAACTTTGGTCAAAAAAGAACGGGAGAGGGATAGTGTAAGTGGTCTCTGATTTTATTTTTAGTCATAAATCTTTTTTCCCCCACTCTTTTTGAACCAACTTGATATTTTTTTAACAATAGCAACAACAACAGCAGTAGCAACAAGAAAATCCAGATCCTTCCTGTATCTATATTTTCCTTTTTTTCTTTGCCTTTATGAAAAGCCATCCTTGTAGCGACCTTTTGCTCCAAACCTTGAAACTATAAACAAACTCTCGGACTGCACTTGTTTAAGCAAAACAGAAGTCTAGAGGAATTAATAACCGGAAGCAACTGGGTATCATTCCATTTAAGAAAAGATTTCAAGCATCATGAAATAGCAACTTGGCATGTAATTTATATAAAATATAAATGCTTAGACTTTAGGTTATTATTTTGTGGTGGGAGAAGACATGCCATGAATACACACACACACACACACACACACACACACACACACAC